>NC_082387.1:550000-772500 GCF_031168955.1 Gadus macrocephalus | reverse complement strand
TATTAAAAACTGGTCCATTTCGTATTTCAGCTGGCTAGCGGAGCTTACGTAGCCCGCCTTTAAATTTTGAGCGGTCACGTGTTGTAAATAATGCCACACGCTTGCGGGATGCGTTGCCAGGTTTGACAGGTTGACAATTCCCCCTTTAGGGATCACCATTAAGGCTTAATACTTTTAATTTCTCCTTCATTATTTGGGTGAAGGGACAAGTATAATTCAGATGTTTGCGTTTTTGTAGTGCAATGTTGTAAGTTTATGAAGCACATTTGAATAAATGTATTGGCTGTGTTACCACATAGGAAGCTACCATGCGAGCCACCAATTATAGCTTGACGAGCCGCATGTGACTCGTGAGCCGCGCAATGAGTAACGCTGGTCTACAGTGTCGAATGCAGCACTGAGGTCAAGTAGCATTAGTATTGAGGTTTTGCCAGAGTCTGTGTTAAGACGGATGTCGTTTACAACTTTAATAAGGGCGGTCTCAGTGCTGTGCAGGGGTCGAAATCCTGATTGGAAGGTGTCATAGCAACCAGTTGATGCCAGGAAGTGATTTAGTTGCTGGAGGACAACTTTCTCAATGATTTTACTTATGAAGGGTAGATTTGATATTGGTCTGTAGTTGTTAATAATAGAGGCATCTAGGCTCCGCTTTTTTAAAAGGGGTTTAATAACTGCAGTTTTCAAAGCTTTTGGGAACTTGCCTGACTGGAGAGAGTTGTTAACTATCTGCAATATGCCTACTGCTAGGCAGTCGAAAACATTCTTAAAGAGGTTGGTAGGTATAGTATCAAGGTAACAGGTGGATGGCTTTAGTTGTGTCACAGTTTCCACAAGATTTTGAGAGTCTATAACATCAAAGCATGCCATCCTTGCCACGTAATTTTTGCCTGTAGTCCAACATTTTTGTTTGACGTGGAGATATTGATGGCGCGTCTGATACCTTCAATTTTATCAATATAAAAAGCTGCAAACTCATTGCATTTCTGCGTGGAATGGAGATCAGGTGGAATTTCTGTTGGGGGGTTGGTCAGTCTGTCAACAGTTGCAAATAGGGTTTTTGCATTATTAGTGTTGGTTTTAATGATATTGGAGAAAAATGTTTCTCTAGCATTTTTTAAGTCTAAATTGTAGGCACGGAGGCTCTCTTTATAGATATCATGGTGAATATGAAGTTTTGTTTTACGCCAGATGCGTTCAACCTTCCTGCATTCTTTTTTCTGTGCTGTTACAGAAGCAGCTTTTCTCCAGGGTGCCTTTTGCTTTCCAGAAATCGTTTTAACCTTATAAGGTGCAATGACATCTATGACTTTCAAAATTTTCAAATTAAAGTTTTCTACAAGATCATCAGCAGAACATGGGTTTAGAGGTGGTAGCAAGGAGATGGCCTTTTTAAAAAGTACATTAGAATCTTCATTGATATACCGTTTTTTGACAGTGTTTGATTTTGTCTGTATGTCGGGAATAAAATGTATGTTAAAGAAAACACAAAAGTGGTCAGACAAGGAAGGATCAATCACAGAGAGATCAGAAACATTGAGGCCCTTTGTGATAACCAGGTCTAGAGTGTGCCCCTTACAATGAGTAGCCTCTTTCACATGTTGAGACAGTTCAAATGTGTCCAAAATGGTAAAAAGTTTTTTTGCACACTTGTCATTCAAATCATCAGTATGAAAATTGAAGTCACCAGTTATAACTAGACAGTCAAATTCTGTGGAGATGCTAGACAATAATTCTGTGAAGTCATCGAAAAAATTTGCAGAATATGTGGGTGGCCTGTAAATAATTAATAGGAGAACTCTGGGGGAGCATTTCAATACAGCACTAAGGTATTCGAACGATGGAAAATCACCAAATAACATCTGTTTCCCCTGAAATACATTTTTAAATATAGCAGCAACCCCTCCACCTCTTTTTCCAGATCTACATGCATCAAAAAAGTTATAGTCGGGAGGGGCTGTCTCTATCAGAACGGTTGCACTGTTATTTTGTTCCAGCCATGTTTCAGTTAAAAACATAAAATCCAGTTTGGAAGTGGTAATAAAATCATTAACTAAAAATTATTTATTATTAAGAGACCTCACATTAAGTAGAGCCATCCTGATGGGACTGTTGATAGGCTTTAAGGTTGTTTTTGGTTTGGAGGCAATAGATATGAGATTTGTGAGGTTAGCAGTGTGTCTAAGTTTCCCTTTGTTTACTCTCTTAGTGGTTACAGCATGAATGCGAAAGTTGCCCTGCTTTGACGTAGGCAACCTTGGGTTCAGCAGATTATGAGAAACTTCCTTTATACTGTGTCTACGGCTGAACCCTTTTTTGTCTCAGTAATACTCAGGACTACTATCAGTACGGGGGCGGGGGTGGGGCGCCATCCTCCTGGGTGTTAGCAGTGTTAGCAGCCTGCGGCCATGACGTGGCGATGCTATCATTGACACAGATGCAAGTTTGATGCCAGCATGTTCCAGTTTCTTAAATTCGGCTGGAAAATCGCAAAGTGAGACATCGGAGCTGGAGTTGTTGTTGTGGCTATGGGAGAGATGAGGCGGGAGGTCATCGTCGATGGGGGAATGCAGAGGAGGGGGGTGGCCGTTCCTCGCCAAGCCAGCATCAGCGATGGGGGAGGGCACAGTGTTGATGGCGTCGGGCGGGCTGTTGTCTCTCTTCAAGGTCTGTGGGCTGTCTGCTATCTGTGTGTCAGATAGTGGCAGAGTAGTTGTGTGGGGGAGGCTGTAGTCTTGCTTCTTCTCAACCTGTGCTCTGATTGTGGCCTGTGCGTCAGACCATGGCAAGATTGTGGCCTGTGCGTAAAGCGAGAAGAGAAGATTGTCCCTCAACAGTTTTGAGCCTAACCTGTTTGGGTGTAGGCCATCTGCTCTGAAAAGATATTTGCGCCCCCAGAATAAGTTGAAATTGTCAATAAAGTCCCTTCCTCTTTCATTGCAGACTCTGGAAAGCCATGTATTCAGTGCAAGTAGACGACTGAATCTGTTTATTCCCCTGTCAACTGTTGGTATGGGTCCACTGATGGAAGACTTGATGTGTATTTTGTCCAGTGTATCCAATAGATCAGTGTAATCCCTCTTCAGAAGTTCTGACTGTTTGAATATCATTAAATCCTGCATGCACAATAATCAGTGAGATTTTGGGGTTTTCCAATATGATTTTGGCTAGTTTATGGTTGATATCACTAACCATTCCATATGGGAAGATGCATGTTTTGATCTTCTTACCGGTTATATCCTTGATAGTTGAGTCTCCTATATTCAGAGTGTCTGGTTCATCTGCTTTCTCTGAGATGGGGGGCCCTTTTTGGACGGTGGCAGACACATGCGCAGCCCGCCTCCGTGGCGACTGGTTGTTCCGTCTCTGTCCGCACTGTCCGTCCGGACGCATCTCGGGGCTCAGGGGTGCATGGGTGGCAGGCGCGTTCGTGGACTCTTGAAGTGGCAGGAACCGGTTCTTCAGTGGCAGGGTTGATTTGAGTGACGGGCTAATCCGGCTGATACATGTAACTTTAGCTTTGGGTAGCTTAGCATTTGGTGTTGAGTGAACTTGTTGATTCACTTTGGTATGTTGCTTTGGCTTAGCGCCGACTCTGTGCCAGTGAGACGCAGCTGGAACTGTCTCTCTCTTGTCCAGCTTCGGGAAGGATACAGTGTAGCTTTGATCATCTTGCTGTATCTGAGTGAGCTCAGCAAACTCACCCATCGGCACTGTATCCTGTGATAGTCCTTTGCATTTTTCTACTGCTGCTAGTCTCGTTTCAATTAAAGCCAATGTCTGTTTCAGTTTGGCGCAGTCTGTGCATTTCCCAGTCTCCGTGCCTGAGATATCCGAATACAGAGGCATGTTGGCGATAGGAAAGTCCAAGGCTTTTTCTGCGGTCTGATCCGGGAGTAAAAAGTGCCAAAATGTATTGTTGAATCAAGCGATTGAGGACGACGGAAACAAACTATATACTGTTGGGTAAATAAAATAAGATAAAGTAGATCTGAACGATGAATTAAGTAGTTTTTTCCAATGCCTATCGGAGCTTCGGGAAACATGACCTCTCTCTCTGCTCTCTCTCAGCTAACCATATACAAATATATCACTGTACTAGACACAAATGTATTTTCCACTAGCTAATGGTGGTCATTACATTGTAGTGAAACTAGTAAAGACAACACAGCTTTATGTTACAGCGAAACATCGAGGCACTGCAGCTCTGATTGGTTAGACAGCCTTCAAACTTAGTGGTCAAGCAAAGAAGAGGGAGGGGCTCGTTCTGCATACCTAATAGCCGGAGTGAATAACTAATAGCCGGAGTGAATGACTAATAGCCGGAGTGAATGACTAATAGCCGCGGATATTAGTCATTCAAAACCGTACGGAATCCGTACGGAAACCGTACGTATTCCGTACGGAATTCTTGCCAAACCGTACGGAAACGGATTCCGTACAGATTCCGTGCGGTTTTGCACTTTTACCGCGCCATTCTAGGGCCGGATTGTGGCCTTCTTGGCTTTCCATATTGCCAGTCCTAACGCGTACATCGGCATCAGTTCCGCCCTGTTTGTCAACAATGCTGCCTAGGTAGGTGAACTCTTCTACCTCCTCAAGTGCTTCACCTTCCAGATTGATGGGCGAAGTATCGGCAGCATTCACCCTTAAAATCTTGCTCTTCCCCCTGTGGATGCTTAAACCGAGGCGAGCTGAGTTGGTTGCGATGGTGTTGGTCTTATCCTGCATCTGCTGTTGGGTATGGGAGAGGAGGGCCAGGTCATCTGCAAAATCAAGGTCGTCTAGCTGTGTCCACATCATCCACTGTATGCCATTTCTCTTATCTTCTGTGGATTGCTTCATTACCCAATCTATCGCCAGAAGGAAGAGAAATGGTGACATCAGGCATCCCTGCCTTACTCCTGTGTGTACTTGGAAGGCGTCCGTGAGTTGCCCTCTGTGGATCACCCTGCAGACCATCCCTCCGTAGGACTTTTGGATGATGTTGGTGAGCTTCTCTGGAACTCCATGATGTCTGAGCAGCTTCCAGAGTGTTTTTCTATCTAAGCTGTCAAAGGCCTTCTCATAATCAATAAAGTTCACATACAGAGGTGAGTTCCACTCCAGTGACTGCTCTAGGATGATGCGCAGGGTTGCAATCTGATCTATACATGATCTATCCTCGCGGAAGCCAGCCTATTGGTCTCTGAGCTGGAGATCAACAGCATCTATCATCCTGTCCAATATGATTCTGTTGAAAATTTTACTTGGGATGGATAGCAGTGTAACACCTCTGTAGTTTGCACATTTACTTAAGTCACCTTTCTTCGGTATCTTGGTGAGGTGTCCCTCCTTCCATTCCGTTGGGATGTACTCCTCTTCCCAGATCTTCTTGAAGAGAGGTTGTAGGATCTCTTCCATGGTCTGCGAGTCGGCTTTCATTGCCTCTGCTGGGATACCATCGGGACCTGGGGTCTTGTTGTTCCTAAGCTTCTTTATGGCCTCGCGGATCTCTTCCTTTGTGGGTGCATTAGTTTATTGGTAGATCTTTGTCTGCTTGTTGGATGTCTGGTGGGTCCTTTGGGGTTGGTCTGTTGAGCAGCTCCTCAAAATATTCCTTCCATCTTCTTTTCTGTCCTTCCTCTCCAGGGATAGGCTTCCCCTCCTTATCTTTTACAGGTCTTTCTGATTTACTAAACTTTCCTGCAAGCTTTTTGGTGGTGGCATACAGGTCTTAACGGAGATTAACCGAGATTTAAAACACTTAGACTAATTTAAGAGAGAGAGTGCAAAAGAAATCGAGGGGTCCGGAGCAAGAATTGACAAAAGACTTTATCGTGCAGAAAAACAACAACGACAACAGCCTGAGTAGGTTTGCAAAGTCACTGGCTGGACTTCGGTCCCAGCCCTCCTTTATACACATACAGGAACTTCTTTAATACAATGGAGGTTCCCTTTGTCCCTAATGAGGTTTTCCGCCTAGTCTCTTCGTCTCAGCGTGTTATCAACCGTGCCCCGGTCTGAGGTCCGCAGGGATTAGCCTTGTCAGTCAAAATGACCCACGCCTGAAAGGTGGAGGTCAACATGACTTGACCCCGCAGTTCCCAGGACATTTCTGCGTGCCTACCATCTGGTGTGAACCCAGACTCAGGCGTCATGTGCTTTCCACTATTTAAAATATTAAGCCTATTAATAATCATGGTTTACTATAGAATATACTCACTAATTTCTACCACACATCCCCCCTTTGTGACTACTAAGGTCACAACAAAAACATAACAGTCGTTTGGGTCATATTTTGCACTACATTTGATCATCGTTAAAAACCTTTAAACATGTTCAGGAGTCTCAACCTGATTTAAGGCAAAAAAGATCTATCAAATGTCTAACATGTCTAACTAGAATTCACACATGACACAGTATTTTCAGCATGCATTGAAAATTAGCATTTCAGAATATATGACATAAAAATATGAAACTCAAAAAATGACATTTCAAAAAATAAGTAAATAATAGAAATTAGAAACTAAAATTGTTAACAAGCTTGCATGGATTTGGATAGCTCTGATTTATCATCATGTACTGGTATACTATATAACGTGGGGGGTTAGGGTACCGCAGTTGCTCCTGTTCGCAGCCACCATGCCCTGGAACCCATTAGTCCAATGTCCATCTGTTCACACTGTCTGAAATGGTAGTGGTGCCCATGAAGAGGTCACCAGTTAAGAAAATAGGACCTCCTTCTAATGTCTGATTCTCACATTCCGGTCTCCTTTCTAGTGTCACTCCAATCTATCTCTCCATAGAGCATCCTCTCCCACTCCCCCGACTCCTTTATGCCAGTCACCATGAGGGCCATCTCTTTAGAAAGCCTGGATGCTATTACGGATCTGACTATGGGAATGCAGCAGCAGAAGATCAGACCCATCACTCTTAGTACTATTAGGAGCACTACCCCTATCTTTGCGAACATCATTCCCCACATACCAAACTTTGTTTCAAGCCATCCAAACATTCCCTGATCATGGCCTGCGTTTTCCTTTAACTCTTTTCTTAAACGTTTTAAATTGTTCATTGCAAGTGTAAATGATCCATCTGGGGCAGTATTATTTGGAATGAAGGTACAACACATTTCAACAATAAGATCACAAACTCCCCCCCTTTCTGCTAGAAGCCAATCTAAAGCCTGTCTGTTCTGCCAAGCCACAGCGCTTGTGGCTGTCAGCTGTTCGCCCAATGCAGATAATGCATCATCTGTGTAGTTAATGAACCTCTGTTGGTTGTAAAAGATATAATTGATCCATTCCGCATTTTTAGCAATTCCGATTGCTGGCAGTAGTGCCTCAAATCCTTCTGCTACTTCACTTCGTGCCTTAAATTTATCGGGTATTCCCCTGGGTTGTCCTATTTTATCAATTTGTATGTTCTCGTCTGCCTCGTATGCTCTCTTCCGCCTATTTAGGTTATCTGTTTCTAAGTTATCGACTACATCTTTTATTGATGGTAGTATTGCAATTTCCGTAACCACTTGGACTTTCGCGCATCGTCCTCTCCACATTTTAGCAAGTATGGGACGAAGAATGTTATTACCGCAAAGCCAAAACTGATCTGCCACCACTCTGTCCTGGCTCACGAATGCTCCATCACTACACAGTATTGACATGTAATTCTCTCTAGACTTCTGCTGAGAGCCTGGTAAAAGCTGAACATTTTTAATCGCAGGTGGCTGATATAACATTCGTTTCCCGTCTATATCGAATAGCGTGACATTCCAAATTATGTTACATTGTTCCTCTGGTATACTACCTACATCGCTGGCATTTTCGTTTCCTTCGTCATTTTGAAAGCATTCTAATCCTTCTTCAATTTGAAAATTGGTTTGTGTTGGTCGTGTTACTTCGCCTATTTCTTGTGATAGAGTTATATCAAATTCTCGGCATCTTTTCATGATTACATTCCATGGCATTCCGTCATATTTATCTTCAAGATATTTGTTATGTTGACTCGATCCTAACAGCAGAAAACATTTCATTGAACATATAACATACTTTTTCTGATATGGAATACCTTCTGTTCGTGTTGTATTTAAATTGACCTCTATATCATACTCCTGCTGTGTCCGTTCTTTTAAGCAAAATTCAAACGCTGTAGAGCGGCGACCAATGCTTAACAGTTGTTCGTTCTACAAGAGTCTCTTCAAGAGACATGGATGTTGATGTAAAGATCCTTGTCGCCATAGTTTATTTTTGATTACACAAGGATCTTCTGCTTCTAATGTAAAATTAAACGTTCTGTCTGACACTGCGTTAAAAAATATAAATTCTCTCACGTTCAATTGATAATTTCCGTTGTAGTCCCATGTTCTTCCTGACGTTACTTTTAGACACCATTTCATTGAATCAAATTGGATATGTAATTTACACCGATCTTTCCTATGTGCATGTTCATAATTCTGGCGGAGGGTTAATGCACATAGGTGTTCGTCATCCGACATAACAGTATAGACAAAGTCATTGATTTGGTCTTGCGGTGGTATCTGAGCATACAAGACTATTTTCCCTTTGTTGTCAACCAGTCCTGAATGATTTTGGGCCGGATTATCCTGTGTTCCTCTCGGGCTTTCTTCAGTTGGCCTACCACCCCCTAATTCCTGGCCCTTTCAGGTTTGTGTTGCCCCCGTGGTTTCATCCTTCCTCGGGGTCTGTGCTTGTGCCAGCGGAATCTGGCACAACCCGTAAAGGATCAGAAACAGGCTCCCCGTTTTCAGCATCACCATGCTGCTGTATCTCTTGGCTCGACTGGATCTGGTCCTGGGGCAGCTGTTCAGCCCCACGTGTGTCTGCGTCTGGCTCCTCCTCACGGTCGTCTCTGGTTTTGGGCTGAGCAGCTTTTGTGCAGTGGTTGAGATGATACCACGTGGCACTTCCTTCCACTTGGATGGCTGTTGGTGTTGCGTTGGTGACTTTGTATGGTCCTTCTCGTCTAGGCTCGTTCCACTTCCTCCTGAAGACTCTGATGTACACGTGGTCACCCGGCTCCACCCCCCTTGGTGGCTCCTCCTCCAACTCTGGAACTCTGCTTTTTTCCTGTTGCAAAACAAGCCTGTGTATGCCAGTTAGTTGTCCCATATAGCGTCTTAATTCAGTTTCCAATTGTTCCAATGGAGGTCCTTTGTGAGGCCCTCGAATGATAGGCGAAGGCATGGGTCGACCCGTAAGCATTTCATGCGGGGTTAGATACATCGTTCTGTTAGTTTTCATGCGATAACTCATTTGTGTCAGTCGTAGTGCATTAGTCCTTTAAGTTAGTACTCTAATTTAATTTAGTTAATCTTTGTCTTAAGCGTCCGATTCCTCTCTCCACCATACCTTGTGGTTTGAGGAATGTAGACACAGCCTAATCTTTGTTTGACATGCAGATGTTAAATCACTTGTTTGAGTGTTTTCTGAATAAACGCTGCCCTATTGCCTGAGCTAATTTGTGACGGAATTCCAAACCTTGGCATGACTTCTCTAGTCAGAACCTTAATTACCGTAACCGCACTTTGGTCTTCTGATGGGACTGCTTCTACCCATCTGTTGAACACTGTTTTTTCAAATATTTCACACTTATTCAGCTGGATGTTAATCATTGTTTGCAAGTATGGTGAAGAAAAACCTTGTTTTCAAAAAAATTCCTAATTCTCCTCAATACCTCCCCCCTTGCGCAATGGTCAAAGCCATGCGCAGTAAATGATAAGCAAATCTAATAACGCCGTTGGTGCAACCAACGTCGAAACGTGTAACCTTAAGCATCAGCAAACTGAAACCAATCTTTTGGGAAGGGAAATCGAAACCTGTATGTTCAAATCCAAAGCCCAATATGGGTGGGTTTACCATCAGCCGCCTGAAACCACGCTGTTCCAAGGTCATGCACTAAACCGAAAAAACGTACATGCATTAGTGGCCTTCTATACCACAAAGGAAAAACTTCTGCTGACATATCTGACTCCTGTTCCCCCTCCACCTTTCATCAGCCGGCTTTTCCTATGATGGTTGCAGTCCGTCACTCCATGATCAAGTGAGCCAGTGCTCACAGTGACTCTGCCAAGTAATCGTGACTGTGCCTGACTTAGGTTGTCCCGGGCTTCAAGGTGGGATCTTACCCGTCGTTGGCTAACCAGCCTTCCATACTGGCTTATTGCAGGATGCCGTACCTGGGATACGATCAACCCCCACCTATATGGTGGTATAGATCGCAAAGTGGAGGGATGGAGACAGAGTCATCAGCCGCATCTGCCTTATGCAACCATATGTGTGCGTAATGAATACAAATCAGGGCGACTATAAAACAAAAGATAATTTATCAGAGTTAAAATTATTAAAGTGTTGCAGCAGTATTAGTGGCATTTGAAGGTAAACCCACTACTTCCGAATCCAATTTGACAACATAGCACGTATGACTCCTTCCCAGCAGATGTGGCGTCAACCCACCTACTGTCCTTTACTAGGGAGATGTGAAAGAAAACAAAAATCACAATATTAAAACTTGCATTTTTCAATATTGGGCGACTCACTTTTGTCTTCACAATTCTCTTCATAATCCCACCCGATTGCCCTACACTATCTATTTAAATTGGACGACCTAATTAAACCTTTTATTCTACCTATTGCTTGCATTTAATGTTTTCCATATTTTGATTCACTACTATACCAAACCCAAACCCTCTATGTTGATCTTAACTAGTTTATTTCAACACTGAATTGATACATTGTTTCTATTTACTAATTAACCATATTGTTTTATCTGAAGTGTGCTTGTGTATCCCCTTGTGTACTCCATCACTCGGAGTAGGAGAGGATTCTCCCCTACCTTGGCAGCCTTGACACACACACGAGAACAGGCTCACATACGCATCCTTTCTTATTTTATTTAACTTATTTATTTTGTATGACATGTCATTGTGGATAACCTAAATTAGAAATTTGGATAACGTTTTATCATACTTATTTGGTCTAATTTTTAAGTATTGCCGATTATTTTTTCTAAATTATAAGATCACTTTTAATAAATTGTCTATTACTTATCATAATCTCGAAGGAAATATTTTATTTGTGTTGTTATCTTGGCACCTAGACCTCGTCAGGTCCAAGCACCAAAATAACATCCACCTATCCACGCAGAGTCCATGGGTTGGGTCTGCTCCTCTTTTGATGAGTCACTTTACCCTGGCGCCATTGAACCCATTGACTCCTGTGGAGTGTGGTGTGCAGACAATTTTTTAACGCTAATTGCTCATGTTTTGGAGTCTAAATAATTATTCCTAAATCCTGTAATCACCATGTAACTTGCTCAGGGACACAGCAACACTCAGCTAGGAGAGATGGGGATCGAACCAGCAACCCTTTGGTTACTAGACAACTGCTCTACCTCCTGAGCTAAACGACCCCAGCCACCTCTCCGCTGATTTATTACCTCCGGGTCGGTCCGCATCCGCCCCTTTTTGCTTTCTATACAGTCCTCTCCCTTCTCCAAACACCTTCTCTCTCTTATCCAACCCGTTGTCTCACCAGTGCTCTGTGTACCAAGATGTAATGATATATACCACATGATATTCCGACGCGATGGAGAGTCTCCAAGAGCCACAGAATCACCAATCCCAGCGGTGGTTCTAGGTTTTTTCTAAAACAGTGGACATGGGTTACATAATAATTGTGCCTAATGTATTAGGCACAATGCAAATTCAATCTCTTTCTCTCTGTTGTCTCTCTGTCCAGCCCCCACCTGCGGGTTTTTTCATTACTTACGTTCCTTCTCTCTAACTTTCTTTACCTCTCTTTATCTACTTCCTTTG
This sequence comes from Gadus macrocephalus, assembly GCF_031168955.1. Taxonomy (NCBI): domain Eukaryota; kingdom Metazoa; phylum Chordata; class Actinopteri; order Gadiformes; family Gadidae; genus Gadus; species Gadus macrocephalus. Next base: position 760,688 of record NC_082387.1, on the reverse strand, counting down.
CTTTCACAAATCTCCATAACCATTTTCACTTTCAGTAATCCTTTCCTTTCCTTTCTGGTTTATTCGTTTTTTGGACACTCTCCAAAACTAGATTTATTAATCTTAAAAAGGCCATCGAAAGATATGAATCTCCCCAAAGAAAATTCTAACCGGAAAGCCTTCTCCAATCTCATCGTCACTTCTCGTTGCCAATCTACACACTCTTCCTCTTCTCTGTCTCACTCTTCACAAATCACTTCATCTGTCCCCTCTAACTCAACTCAATGCTAACTCTTTCTCACTCACTCACTCACTCACTCACACACTCACTCACTCACTCACTCACTCACTCACTCACTCACATACAACTTAAAATAGGAATTCACCGATTCTCATCCTTGGAGCTGTCATAGGCATTAACTGCGTGTGTTCCGAGAATCCTAAAGTTTTGGTGAATTTTCCTGCCATGGGGAGGTGAGAGGCATAATTTGGACCTACGCAAGTGTAAGTGGCTCCAGTGTGGGCCATCATTGGCGTGCCTCTATAATTTATCAGAACCTGCAGTATTGGTTCCTCATCAGCTTGTTTTGTGATTGCTACAAGCTGACCCTCCCCCTGTGGATTCTCTGGGCACCCCTAGTATCCCTGACCCATAAAGGGACCTGCCTGGTAGCTACCTCCTTGTTCCTGTCTTCCCTGATAGCTGTTACCCTGCCCTTGCTGTGGTGGATAGGGGTTAGCCAAACAATTCCTCCTAATATGTCCTTCCATGTTGCACCCATAACATATTAAAGGACCTCTGCGTTGTCCTTGGGATCCTGGTTGTTGATTGTTTCTAAACTGTCCTCGGGGCCCCTGATTCTGTCTATTTTTATTTGTGGGGTTCCCATAATTATGGATGTGTACATGTGTAACAGGTGGAGTAGGTGACAGTTGGCTCTGAGGCTGTTGTACTGGGAGAGAAAATGCCAATCGTGGATATTGGTTTTGAAGTGCGCCCTGCTGGGCGGCTTGCGAAATTACAGCAGCTGGTTCTAAAACACCTGCCTGTCTCTCCTTATCTCTTTCCTTCCTTGTGAGATCTTCCAGCTGAAGCTGATATAGCTTCCTCTGGACCTCTTTGCTTTGTTCCTGTATTCTTTGTTTATTCTGACGATATTCATCCACTGCATGAACTAAATGGCCATTAAAATTTCTATGAGATCCTGATGTAGACAGTCCAACCACATCCTCTAGCTTGGCTTTGATTTGGCTGGGAAGTGTCTCTATCACAGAATTTCTAAACATGACAGAGAACACCGGATGGATCTCAGGATACTCATCCGTCTCCATGCGCCATCTGTCTACTTGGGCCTGCAGGTAGGATGCAGGGTTCTCTGTGTCACCAATGGGGAGACCTCTCATGTCTTTAGGATCCATGTGGACCGGGAACTCCCTCCTGAGTGTGGCCCACAACGCCCCTCTGTAATGATCAAGTGTAGACTCATCATACTTTCCATCCAGTATATTCAACCCTCCATTCCTCAGTACAAACTCCATCTTGGATAACCCCAATACTCTTGTCAACAGAGCTTTCAGGTCACCCACTGCAATTAGCTTTCCCACTGTGAGCTCCTCAAATGTTCTAATCCATTTAGACGCCCCGTTAATTATGTTAGGGAGTTTAGAAATGACTCCCTCTAAGTCCTGTGAACCCCACGGTTGAAAATGGACCTGTTGTCCTTTGACTAGAATAGGATAATTACCGGGGAGGGTGTCGGGTGCCTTTTTTCCCCTTCGTGCTCTCCTTAGTTTCTCCCGTGACTGGAGTACCAGGGGGCTTTGTATTGATGTACTGCAGCCAGACACCTCTGTGCCTGGGTCCCCACTGACCCTCCCTTGTGTGTTACATTTATTATCTCCTTCATCTAGTGTGACTTCCCCTTTCGATTCTACGTTGCCTTTTAGCAATGGGTGCAATGATACTAATTTGTGCAGCGGTGGCTCAACCTTCAGAGGCAATGGTTGAGCCTTGTTGTTATTAGCTATTATTTCTCCCGCCACTCTCTGTAATGTTCGCCATCTCTCTCCTTCCTCTAAGAACAAAGCTAGTACTAACTTTTCCCTGTCCCTCTTTGCTGAGGCCGTTTTTCCACTTCTGTTATCTATGTAGTTCCTTATCACTACCTCCATGTCCCGATACATTATTGGATCAAAAGTCCCTCCCGCGGGCCAAATTGTACCTGATTTAACTGTCCGCTTCTCCCACTTCTCAGAAATTCGTTTGATCTCATTTCTGAGGAGTGGATTATCTCTGCTCAAAACTTCTACCGCTGTTGGTGCCATTTTTAATTATTACTTTATTACCTTATTTATTTTTTCTGAATTACACTATTTATTAATACAATTTATTTGAGTTTATTCTACTAGTTAGTTTAAATACTTTACTATCTCTAAGCTACAAACGTGAACTCCCCCCAAGCGCTCGTCTCCCTCCCGAAGATTGGAATGTGGCCCCCACCCTTTACTGCTATCAATTACCTACTCTGCCTTGCAGGCTCCTGCTCGTCCCCTGTGTGTTTGCTCGTGCACGTGCAGTCAGTCAGCGCGGTGATGTCAAAGAGGATTTACACATTTATTCAGTACTTCAACAAATTAACTATTCTCTATCCGTCTAATTTATTTATGATTATCAACTAATTTAAACAAATTAACTATTCTCTGTCCACCTAATTTATTTATGACAGAATCAACAACAAATGAACCGGGTCGTAAAAACCTCCGAGGACTTAATCCTAACACGACTTAAATACAGACAATAAGCCGGTTCATACAATTTCTTTATCTTATATTAAAAAATGTCCGAATTGTTTGTAATTAATTACAAATAAAAAGTTGACCGAGCATAGAAACTGGCCTTTTGGTTAATCACATGAACGGTCGGATGTATAATGAATCAATCAAAACTTCAAACAAGAATGATTGCCACAAAGCACCAAGATCAGAATTAAAGACTGGCCCCACCTCCAGATCCAATATCTGCAGTTTAAATGAACTCATACAAACGATGCTTCGCACAACTAGTCTATTCCTTCAAAATAATGGCTAATCACATACACACTCGACCAGATTACGAACAAACAAGAGACTCTTCAAAATACCAACTCAAACGGTACTCCAACCAAGAACCTTATCTATTCAAAAGTGCGAGAATCTGCTTTCTCAAAAATGCCAACATTGAAACTAGAAATTCATCAGTCGACATCCCAAGCAAACCTCTAAAATAAAAATGAATTCATCAACGGCAATGAATTCCAACAGACAAGAAACTTATCTATTCAAAAGTGCGAGAATCTGCTTTCTCAAAAATGCCAACACCGGAACTAGAAATTCACCAGTCGACATCCCAAGCAGACCTCTAAAATAAAAATGAATTCATCAACGGCAATGAATTCCAACAGACAAGAAACGTATCTATTCAAAAGTGCGAGAAGCCCGTTTTCTCAAGATACCACGACCGGAATTAGTAATCCCCCTTTTCTGCAGTCGAACTGGTCCAAGCAAAGAGTCTAAAAATCACCCGTCTATCCCACGGAAGCCTTTCTCAAATAAAAAATGAATTCATCAACGGCAATGAATTCCACCCCAGCTTTCATCCAACAGGTAGGCCTACTTCAACCGACCTGCGGACCTGCACTGTCCTTCCTTCTTCCAGAAGACAGCCACAGGACTTTACAGAAAGTCAATTTAAACAAAACACTGCACTGTCCTTCCTTCCTTCAGAAGACAGCCACAGGATTTGACAGAAGGCCTATTTAAACAAAACACTGCACTGTCCTTCCTTCCTTCAGAAGACAGCCACAGGACTTTACAGAAAGCCTATTTAAACAAAATACCAAAACACCAAATAACAACAACTCGTTTACTCGTTTCAAAATAGGGAACCACAATGCGTCTTGGTCATTTAGAACCACAGCGCCTAGGGCATATGTGCGCGCACACGTCAATCTCTTCCGGAGCTCCCGTCTCTCTCACTCGCTCGTTTATCTATAATTTTAGTTCGTTTGATCAAAGAGACACTTTACCTGCTGCTCGGCGTTCAGACGGGGCAAGAACAGATCAAACGACTCTATCCTATACATGGCAAGACAACTTACCCTTGAGCTCTGGTCGTATGATCCGTTCGCGTCCCGTCCTCTGGCCCGGCAGCTGACGAGTCCCTATTTCCTCCTGGTCGTGACGCCAATATAACGGAGATTAACCGAGATTTAAAACACTTAGACTAATTTAAGAGAGAGAGTGCAAAAGAAATCGAGGGGTCCGGAGCAAGAATTGACAAAAGACTTTATCGTGCAGAAAAACAACAACGACAACAGCCTGAGTAGGTTTGCAAAGTCACTGGCTGGACTTCGGTCCCAGCCCTCCTTTATACACATACAGGAACTTCTTTAATACAATGGAGGTTCCCTTTGTCCCTAATGAGGTTTTCCGCCTAGTCTCTTCGTCTCAGCGTGTTATCAACCGTGCCCCGGTCTGAGGTCCGCAGGGATTAGCCTTGTCAGTCAAAATGACCCACGCCTGAAAGGTGGAGGTCAACATGACTTGACCCCGCAGTTCCCAGGACATTTCTGCGTGCCTACCATCTGGTGTGAACCCAGACTCAGGCGTCATGTGCTTTCCACTATTTAAAATATTAAGCCTATTAATAATCATGGTTTACTATAGAATATACTCACTAATTTCTACCACAGTCTCTCCAGTTTCTGTGCTTGACTGCCTCTTCTAACTCTCTAGCTAGGGTGTCTATGTCATTTTTCTTGTCGGTTTTGATACTTTTCTTTACTCTCTTGTTTGCATCCGAGTACTCTTTTTGTGCTCTTGCTTTTTCTGCCCTGGTGCGGCTGTTATTCATTGCTGCCTTCTTTCTTTTCCTCTCCTCAACCTTTGCCAGTGACTGTTGATATCCACTCTTTGTTGTGATATTTCCGTGGTCCAAGTGTTTCCTTACATGTTGTGATCACTGCTTCTTTCACCGCCTTCCATGTTTCATCGATGTTTGTGTCTTTTTCGGTCAGTTCTTGTAATGCTTGAAACCTATTCTTCAGTGTGAGCTTGAATTCTTCTCTCTTCAATGGGTCCTGTAGAAGTGCTGTGTTGATTGTCTGTCTCTGATTCCTATCCCCGGTCCAGTTTCTCTTAAGCTTCAGTTTCATCTTTGCAATCAGCAAATGGTGGTCCGATGCGACATCCGCTCCTCTTCTGACACATACATCTTGGAGGGACCTTCGGAACTTCTTTGTGATGCACACATGGTCTATCTGATTCTCAGTGGAGAGGTCAGGTGAGATCCAAGTGGCTTTGTGTATCCGTTTGTGCGGAAAGACACTTCCTCATATGACCAAGCTGTTGGTGGCACATAGGTCAGCAAATCTCTCTCCGTTTTCATTCATCTCTCCTATACCATGTTTTCCCATGATCTCCTCGTATCCCTTGTTATCACTTCCAATTTTTGCATTGAAGTCTCCCATGGCGATGTTGATGTCTCTTGCAGGATAATTCTGGATTATGGCTTGTAGTCTGTTGTAGAACTGCTCCTTGTCTTCCTCTTCACTGTCGTTGGTAGGGGCGTAGCATTGGATGATGTTGATGCTTATTCTCTCCTTATCGGTTTTGAAGGAAGCTGTTATTGTTCTAGGGCCATGTGCCTCCCATCCTGTGAGTGCCCTCTGTGCAGATTTGGACAGCATCAAAGCCACTCCCTGAGTATGGTGTGCAGAGACATCTTCATGGCCCGAGTACAACAGCAGCTCTCCTGTGGTGAGCCTCCTCTGTCCGGATCCGGTCCATCTTGCTTCACTGATTCCAAGAATGGCAAGGTTGTGCTTCCTCATTTCAGCAGCCACTTGTGCGGTCTTCCCAGCTTCGTACATTCTTCTAACGTTCCATGTTCCGAATGTGGTGATAGCCCTTGTTGATAGGATGGTCTTCGGCACGGCAGCTTCCAAGCGGCTTTCACCACCGCGCGTCATACCTCTTCCAGAAGGAGATCCATCTTCTCTCAAGGCCGAGGTGTCTTGTTTTTCCCTTGTTAACGTTTCTGTAACAGGATACTTTTTATGGGGTGGGGTTGTTGACCCCACGCCCAACCCCCAACCTGGAGGGCCAGGTGTTGCTTTTAGTCTGTCCCCTCCTCTTTGACCTGTCCGGCTTGGTAAAACCTGCCAGGGGTTTAAAAACCCCGGCCGGCATAGCTCTCAGAATCATGGAAGCACACAAGCTGCCCCACCACGGCAAGGTAGCAACACTTGGAGCAGCACCGAAAACATAGTCAAAGTATAATAAATCGACACTGGTGCGCTGCATTGCGTGGGGGCTCTTGGACAATGGTGCAGGGGGTCTATTCTATGTTCTCCAGCCAGATCAGGTCGGGCCCCTCTGGTGGTCCTCGTCTGTGTTCACCGGTTCATACTTGATCTCAATGTAAGCTTGTATGGCACCTGCTGCACCTATAGCGCCCATCGCTCATTGGGCTCTCCATCCATCCTGTGAAGGGGTCATTAATGCCGGAGCTCTTTGCCAACTCTAATCTGAGGGACTGTAACCCTGCCAGCGCCCTGGCCACCGACCCATCCGGCGCTGTGTTATTGGGGATAAAAGTACAACATGTCGTCCTTATCATCCCACACACCCCTCCTTGCTCTGCCAATATCACATCTATATCTATATAGTCCCTTGACCTTATCCGTGGAAAAATTGACAAACCGTTGCTGATTATAGTATATATTATTTATCCAATCAACATTTTTGTTAATAGTGGACCACCAAAACAGGACTGATTCAAACCTTGCCGAAATTTGATTGCATCATCCTTGGGTAGTTGGTCGGCTCCGGGCGTGTCTGCATCTGGCTCCTCCTCCGGCCCTGGAACTTTGTGTTTCTCTTGTGGGAATATAAACTCATGTATAGCAGTTCGTTTTCAAACATATTTTCTTAATTCTATTTCTAATTGCTCTAATGGAAGTCCCTTTTGGGACCCTTGAATGTTAAGTGAAGGCATGGGTCGACCCTTAAGCATTTCATGCGGGGTTAGATGCGTCGTTCTGTTAAGTTTTCATGCGATAACTCATTAGTGTCAGCCTTGGTGCATTAGTCCTTTAATTTACAGGGATGCAAACTTGTCACCTTTCGGCGAAATTCGCCATTTTTGTTCCGAAAAAGGTCATTTGTGTGATTCATGGAGATCTGCAATCAAAAAAAGATCTGCGTCCAAGTAATCGGTGAACGCAAGCTGTCATAAATATTTATTCCAAGCTTGTTCGTTTGGTCAACCCGTGTAATCATGTCATCTTCGGGTCTGTAGCTGCCTTGATGCCGTACTAGACAGGAGTGACGTTGGTACGCTTCAAAAACGTCAGGCTTTCTAACGTAGGCTAACGTGCTTATGTCAGACAGTTCGCTGACATACGCATCGCAAATCACAACCATTTTTGCTGGTTACAATAACGGTGTTATCGGATAGTACAGTGTCTATTCCTCAGGAACCTTTGAAAAATCTAAGCGAGAAAACAACGTTAAATGTACCTACCATACCTTCACATTAAAAAAAAAAAACTAAAATAAATAATGGAAAATCAACGGAGCAAAGGCTTACTCTGATATCGATGTAATGTTAGCGAATGAGGGGTGAGAAGCCCCCTACCTCCCCTTGCTAATATTTATTCCGTTCGTCCAGAGTCAAATCTATTCTTGAGGTTCCAAATATTTTCAAAGCAGTTTGTCTTTCAATGTGAGTTATTTTATGTTCCGTCGTTTGAAGCAAACCTTTTAGCCCTGGCATTGTTCTCCCATTATTTACACCTTCACTGGAAGGGAAGTCCATTTTCCAGGCTCTCGCACACCCCCTTCAGTGAGGCAGAGGTTAGGTATGGCTTCCATGTTTTTTCACTGTGGTTTTATGTCTAAATAGCTTCTACACATACGTGAAATACACTACCTATTCTATGGATACAAACGACATAATAAAATACAAATATAAATTGTAAAATAAAATACGAATATTTCAGGGATGACAAACAATGAGAAAGCAAAAGGCATGCGCTCAACCCAGTGTGTGAGGGATTGTCGCTGCCTCATCTCGCGAGTCTCCTCTCTGTATGAACAGGACATGGTCAAATTCAGCGATTTTGATTATTAAAATGTTTGGGATCATTGTAATCATATAAAAATGACATTTAAAGCACAGATCAGTAGATACATATTAATATGTATTTTATTTGATCATTATTTGTTTTTTGCGTTTCATAATGACTTTTGTTTAATGATGACGAGGCGGAATTACGCGTTGAAACGCACCGTTACGTCCCGTTAGCAAAAATATTGAAAAAATTGTTCACAACGGTCCTTCATACCGGCTGTCCAGCGAGACACAACGTTACAACACTTAAGGAAGCTGCTCTCGTTTTACGGTAAGCAATATGTATATTATATACAATACAATAAGTAATTATGCAGGTTACCTTGTCAAGTTATTTTTTTTCTTTTGGCTTGCCAACGTAGTTAGCTAGCCAATATTTAAAATGCCTTTTTATACCTTAACTGTTTTATAATATGCCTGTTTATTGCAATGTAAAGCACGTTTTAGTTGTTCTAAGTATGAAAGCCTAGCTAGCAAATTTACCACTCTCCCACTTTTGGGAGTTTGTTTTCAGAATGAGAGATTTTGAGGAGGAGGATGCCATTACTGTGGCTCAACTAGAGGCAGGAGTAAGGTGCAAATGGTCCTGGTCCTGGCTGAAGCTAGACTCTAAGAGCAATGTGAAGGGAGTAGAATATGTGTTTCCACTTTCTCAATTTTTCAAAAAATTTTTACAAACCAGGCCATGCCCGATGCAGCCTCTGCTGCAAAGAGATAAATTATTCTACCAAGGGCTCCCATGCCCTTTTGGCACACTGTAAAACAGAAAAACATACCCAAAAGGTGGTGGGTATTATGACCACACGTAGCATATTAGTGTCAACAACTCGGGGCCAGTCACAGCAGGGACCATCAATGCCTGGCCCATCACAACAGAGCTCATCAATGCCTGGCCCATCACAACAGAGCTCATCAATGCCTGGCCCATCACAACAGAGCTCATCAATGCCCGGCCCATCACAGCAGAGCTCCTCAATGCCAGGCCCTGAGCAGATGAGGGAAAGAGTGAAGGTGCCAGTACCACTCTTTGAAAGGGTAGCAAATGCAGAAGTGAGTGTTGGTTAGCCAGTATGTGCTAGTTGTTGTCATAGATCATTACATTAAGCCTAGATAAGCAGACAAGGAAATCGTTTTTTTAATAAAGAATGTGCTTTGCAAGTGGTATCATATAAAATACTAACATTTTTTTTGGGGGGACCCTTGGAACCATTGCAGAACATTCCCTCCCCCTATCTGTAGCTCCTGTCATTGTTGAGCTTGCCCAGACACTGGCTCGGGATAAACCAGCTTTGACGGGCATGAAGCTGTCCCGGACTGCTGCCTCATACAAGATGGTCCAGGGCCTGGGGCACACCTTCTCCGAGAGGACATATGAGCGCATCAGATCAACACCATTCTCAATTTAGATGAGAGCACATCAAACTCAAATAAGAAGGTGTTGTCCATTCTTGTGTGCTACTTTAATCAGGAGCTTAAGCATGTGGTTGTTGAACACCTTGGCTCCATTGAAGTCCTAAAGGGAACGGCTCAATATTTGGAAACGGCCTTGGTGACCTTTTTCAATGACCATAACATTCCCTTTGCCAACCTCATCAGTATGATGATGGACTCCTGTAATGTCATGCGTGTGAGCAAGTCTGGGCTGGAGAACAGAATCAGAGGGACGCACTGCCAAAACCTCTTGGATGTTGATGGAGATTCTTGCCACCACATCCATAATGCCGCCAAACAGTTTGCTGCCCCCTTCGGCCACCACCTAGAGCAGCTCTTTTCTGACCTACACACAGACCACCAGTGGGCTTCAGACCAGTCGAAATACCTGATTGAGATCTGTGAGTTTATGGGCATTCAGGGAACGAACCCACAACGGTTTGTGGCACATCGGTGGCTGTCGGCTTATGATGTGGGGATCAGCACTCGCCGAATGTTGCCGGCATACAAGGTGCTCTACTATGGATTCCTTAGCGAGGCAGACCAGACCCTCTACGAAGAAGTCCTACAGGAGATCTACAAGGACCATAGTGTTGGTGAGCGGGCAAAGGCCAGGATCAACTATTTCCACCAGGATCTCTCCAAAAAAGGAATGACACAGGTTGGTAAGGACAGAAAAGAGAGGGTGGTGAAGAAACTCTGGTTCGAGAGTCTCAACACTAACCTCCAGCTGAGCGCTTACCTTGGTGTCCTTCCAATCCTCAAGGAGTATGTGATGGTGTTCCAGGGTAGCCAAACCCTTGTCCACAAACTGCATGACAAGCAGCTTGGAGTGGTCACCAACTTCATGGCATGCTTTGTCAAGGCTGAGCATCTTCATACCACACCGAAGAAGCTCATGGAGATGGAGTTCAGGGACAAAATGCTGCCTCTCAGGGAGTTTTATGTCGGACCGGTGGCTGAGAAACTCAAGGCAGAAAATCCAAGTCATCCGATTGTGCTGCAGTTTCTCGACACAGTGAAGACTGCATACATGTCAACAGCAGCCTACATGCAGAAAAAGCTGCCACTGAACAGCAGGACCCTACAGGCACTGTCTGCTCTGGACCCATTGGTAAGAGGCCACTCAGAGACTGGAATACTGCTGAAGCGGCTGTCAGGGCCAGGGATGATGGGCCACTTGGTGCCACCCCAGTGTGACATGCCACTGGAAGTGGTGAAATTCAATGTGGATTCTACCCTTCCCCTGTACAGCGATGGTGACAACATGGTGAACTGGTGGGCAAAAGTGATGGACACTGGCAGGTACCCAGGCCTAAACCATGTGGTTCGAGGGGCTCTCTCCATTTTCCACGGACCCATGGTAGAATCATCATTCAGTGCCATGGGAGACATAATAACCAACAAAAGCACCAAAATGAGCATGGCAACCTACAATGCTATCCAGACAACCAAATATGCCCTCAGGTCCAGGAGTCAGACGGCCATCCAGATGTTTAAGAGAGATGATGTGAAGCTCTCCAGGGTCGATAAGGTCCTCTGCAGGAACATCCACACTGCAGGAACATTGGACAAGGCTCGCAGACAACAGGCCATGTTGAATAAAAAAGAGAGGCAGGAAGAGTTTGAGTGCCAGCCATCAACCAGTGGCGAGCAAAGCAGGAAGACTGCAGTGGAGGAGGACAGGCAAGCCAAATTGAGGCACATAACCGCTCAAAAGCGGAAAAAGGCACTGGAAGTACTGGTACAGGCAAAAAAGATTTGAGATTTTTGTGTACCTGACATGTTTATTTTATTTAGTTTTGTATGTAGTTCAATATTGTATACAAAGGTTTATTTAAATATTTGGTTGTGTTTCTGTCAAGGGATGCTGGGTTGGGGTGGGGGGAGCCAAATGGGAAGTAGGAAGTATTTCAAATGTTTATTCTGTGAGTTACCCATGTCAAATTCTAATAAACAGAAGTAAAAAACAAAGAACTGGCTTCATTTCTCATTCCCTTGTTCGGAAAAGAATCAAGGACGAGTTAAAGGGGTTGTGAAAGTTGATAACCATCCAAGCTACATAGCCGCAACTTATTTGTGTTTTACTGGAATAACATTGAAGCCTATGCAATATATATATATATATGTGTGTGTGTATATATATATATATTGTGTGTGTATATATATATATATATATATATATATATATTCCGCGAGGGGGTTTGGGTCCTTGTCACCTTTTTCATCCCTGATGAGTTTGCACCCCTGAATTTAGTACTCTAATTTAATTTTGTTAATCTTTGTCTTAATAATAATAATAATAATAATAATACATTTAATTTAGAGGCGCCTTTCAAAACACCCAAGGTCACCTTACAGAGCATATAGTCATCATACAATTTTTAAAAAAAAAAAAAAGACATTGTGGAAACAGATAAATAAATAAACATAAGCAATAAGAAATAAATAAAACAAAAACAAGACAAAACAAAACAAAAAAAACAATCAAAACAGTGATCAGTTAGACGTTGTGTGCGAGTTTGAACAGGTGAGTTTTGAGTTGTGACTTGAAGGTTGTAATGGTGTCTGACTGTTTTATGTGTGGGGGGAGGGAGTTCCAGAGCCTGGGTGCTGAACAGCTGAATGACCGGGCACCCATTGAAGTGAGTCGTGATGTGGGGATACATAGTAGTCCAGCAGAGGTTGAGCGGAGGGAGCGGGAGGGAGTGTATTCTTGGAGGAGGTCGCAGAGATAACTGGGGGCTAGGTTGTGGAGAGCTTTGTAGGTGAGGAGTAGGGTTTTGTATTGGATGCGGTAGTGTACTGGGAGCCAGTGAAGTTGAATGAGGACAGGGGTGATGTGGTCAGATGATTTGGTGCGGGTGATGATCCGGGCGGCTGAGTTCTGAATGATCTGCAGTCTGTTGATGAGTTTGGTGGGGAGTCCGGTGAGGAGGGCGTTGCAGTAGTCTATGCGTGATGTGACAAATGAGTGAACTAGGATTTCAGTGCTGGATTGGGTCAGTGATGGGCGGAGTCTGGCGATGTTGCGGAGGTGGAAGAATGCAGTCCGGGTGATGTTGTGAATATGGGGTGCGAATGAGAGGGTGTTGTCCAGGATGACGCCAAGGCTCTTGACTTTGGAGGAGAAGGGTACTGGGAATCCATCGATAATTATGAGTGGAGCTGGGGTGTGTTGTGATTTAGTGAGGGTGGATTTGGATCCGATGAGCAGGGCCTCGGTCTTGTTTCCATTGAGTTTCAGGAAGTTCCTGCTCAACCAGCTCCGGATCTCTTCCAGGCACGTGATGAGGGAAGTGGGGGGGATGGCAGCGGTGGGTTTGGTGGAGATGTAGACCTGTGTGTCGTCAGCGTAGCAGTGAAAATGGACCCCATGGTGACGGAGGAGTGTGCCCAGCGGGAGGAGGTAAGTGGTGAAGAGGAGTGGACCCAAGACTGACCCCTGGGGGACACCCAGTGAGACACCTGAACACCCAGACTTGTGGTTGCTTAGTTTAACAAATTGTTGACGGCCGGTGAGGTAGGATGTAAACCAGGAGAGTGCAGCACCAGTGATCCCAATACCAGCTAGGCGGTCCAGGAGCAGAGGGTGGGAGATGGTGTCGAATGCTGCGCTGAGATCGAGGAGGATGAGAATGGTGAGTAAACCAGAGTCGGCTGCAAGGAGGAGGTCGTTGGTGATTTTGACTAGGGCTGTTTCAGTGCTGTGTTTTGGACGGAAGCCAGATTGGAACGGTTCGTGGAGATTGTTAGTGTCGAGGTGGGACTGTAGTTGTGCGGCAACCACCCTTTCAAGTGTTTTGGAGATGAAAGGGAGATTGGAGATGGGCCGGTAATGGTTAAGGTCAGTTGGGTCAGCACCAGGTTTTTTCAGGATGGGAGTGATGGCAGCCAGCTTGAGAGTGGGGGGTACAGTACCAGTAGTGAGGGAGGAGTTAATTATGTTGGTGATCATGGGGGAGATGGACGGAAGACATGCTTTGACAAGGGAGGTGGGAAGAGGATCGAGCTGACAGGTGGTGGTTTTGGCTTTGCGGATGAGTTCTGAAACGGTCTGTTCTGTTACTAGGGTGAAGTCAGAGAGGGAGCTGATGAGAGGTTGGCCAGAGGTGATCATCCAGGGTGGGTCATCAGAGGGGGTGCGAGATGAGGCCAGTTGTTGGTGAATGGTGTTGATTTTAGAGCTGAAGAAGTCAAGGAACGCAGTGCATTGGGTGGTGGAAATGTCTGGAGGGTCTTAAGCGTCCCATTCCTCTCTCCACCATACCTTGTGGTTTGAGGATTGTAGACACGGACTCGTCTTTATTTCACATGCAGATGTTAAATCACTTGTTTGAGTGTTTTCTGAATAAACGCTGCCCTATCGCCTGAGCTAATTTGTGACGGAATTCCAAACCTTGGCATGACTTCTCTAGTCAGAAACTTGATTACTGTTGCCGCACTTTGGTCTTTTGATGGGACTGCTTCTACCCATCTGTTGAACACTTTTTTTCAAATATTTCACACTCATTTAGCTGGATTTCAATCATTGTTTGCAAGTATGGTGAACGTTGGTGCAACCAACGTCGAAACGTCTAACCTTAACCATCAGCAAACTAAAACTAATATTTTGGGAAGGGAAATCGAAACCAGTATGTCCAAAACCAAAGCCCAATATGGGTGGGTTTACCATCAGCCTGAAACCACACTGTTCCAAAGTCATGCACTAAATCGAAAAACGTACATGCGTTAGTGGGCTTCTATACCACAAAGGTAAAATAAAATAAAATAAAACGCGACATGCCCCGTTCCAAGACCACCTCTGCTGCCAGAGCTGACATATCTGACTCCTGTTCCTCCTCCACCCTACACCCCACCCGGCACTTCCCATTAGTGATGGTTGAATCTGAGTCAATCGGATTCAAAGAACCGAATCCTTACATTCACCCATGAGTCACGAGTCCGTGGTCTAAATTAACCCAAATCTTTCGGTTCTGGCTGCTACGGACGACATTATTAAAACAATGCACGAATGTCATCAAACTGTAGGTCTATAACAACATTAACACATCCGTTTTTCATCTGCATAGTAACTTAGATTAAGCATACGGACCCGGAGCTGCCAGCTGCGTGGTTGAATAAGAACTTCCTGTAGACAGAGCTGTACACAGATCCAGATCCATAGACTGAGCGAATTCATGGGTCGGATTCGTATCCGGTTGAGTGAAAGACTAACTCAAAGGATTCAGATGAAATGGGTCTGACTCGTATCCGGCTGGGTGAAAGACTAACTCAAACAAAGGACTCAGTTGAAATGGGTCGGACTCGTATCTGGTTGAGTGAAAGACTAACTCAAATTACTCATATTGAATGGGTCGGACTCATATCCTGTTGAGTGAAAGACCAACTCAACGGACTCATACTAAATGGGTCGGGCTCGTACTGAATGTAAATCGTTAAACTCTTTTGTTACAAAGGCATTATTTTACGAGAGATTGTATTCTAAAATGAAAGTGGCTTATTAAAAATAAAGTTGTTTGCTGACTATGTGAACTCTCAGAATATTTCTGTGTTTGACGAGCTTCGAAGAGAATTTTTTTTTTCCTAATTCAGATAGCAGTCACGTTGGCGACATCTCCGATGTTTGCAATGCATCCTTTTTAATATTCAAATATGTTCCATAATGTTCGGCCTGCGCTGAGAAAGTCCTTCTTGCGTATTTCCCCTGGATATCCTCAAAACTGCATTACAGTGGTTTGCTGTGAGCGTGCGCATTAGGCACTAGGGAGTGGGCTGCTGGGCTCATTCAGCGACAAAATTTCAACTGATTCAGATTCAAAGGACTCAAAAGATTCGGATCTTTTTAGTGATTCACTCAAAGGACTATGAATCTTCTAAGTGAATCGAAATTCCCATCACTACTTCCCATGATTGTTGCAGCTCGTCACTTCATGATCAAGTGAGCCAGTGCCCACAGCGACTCTGCCAAGTAATCGTGACTGTGCCTGCCTTAGGTCGTCCCGGGTGTCAAGGTGGGATCTTACCCGTCGTTGGCTAACCAGCCTTCCATACTGGCTTATTGCAGGATGCCGTACCTGGAATACAATCAATCCCCACCCATATAGTGGTATAGATCGCAAAGTGGAGGGATGGAGACAGAGTCTTCAGCCCCATCTGCCCTATGCAGCCAAGTGTGTGTAATGGATACACATCAGGGCGACTATAAAACAAAAGGTGATTTATCAGAGTTAAAATTATTAAAGTGTTGCAGCAGCAGTAGTGGCATTTGAAAGGTAAACCCACTACTTCCGAATCCAAATTGACAACATAGCATGTAGGACCCCTTCCCAGCAGATGTGGCGTCAATCCACCTATTGTCCTTAACTAGGGAGATGTGAAAGAAAACAAAAATCACAATATTAAAACTTGCATTTTCAATATTGGGCGACTCACTTCTGTATTAACCGTTACACAAAATCACAATTCCTTCATAATTCTACCCGATTGCCCTACACAATCTATTTAAATTGGACGACCTAATTTAACCTTTTTTTCTACCTATTGCTTGCATTTAGTGTTTTCCACATTTTGATTCACTACTATGTACCCAACATGTCTCTCTATGTTGTCCTTATCTCGTTTTCCGTTGGTCAACATCGAATCGATACATTATTTCCATTTGCTAATTGTTTTATCAGAAGTATGCTTTCAGTATCCCCTCGTGTATTCCATCACTGAGTAGGGTTCTCCCCTACCTCGGCGGCCCTGACACACACGTGAGAACAGGCTCACACACACATCCTTTCATATCGTCACCCTCTTAAAATAATGGCCTAAGTCTTATTTTCAAGTTGTTCAGAAAACAGAAAAAACTGAACAATATAGAGTATATGATATTTATGAATCACTTTAAACAAAAAGGTTATGACAGTAGACGACTATTGATATACAAATAATGATGTCCGTCAATTGTGTAACATGAGAGGATAAAATTACTTAGGCCAATTTGTGAACATGCCTTTGCGTTTTTACGAAATTTTTAACCTGATTTGGGCCAAATTAATTTTGGGATAAGTAAGGCAAAACAGTGCATTTCTTTTTTTCCAACTACTGAATACAACTAAATACCATGAGGAACTGTTATGATCTGTCGGTTTCCTTGTCTTGTTTTGGTGTGTTACCTTTTTACTTTTGTATCGGTCTTGTTTCTCCCCATGTCAGGTCTCCCTCCTGTGTGATTACTGCTCCCTCCCCTAATGTGTCTCAGCTGTTACTCGTTGCATGCCCTGTGTGTGTTTGGTATTTAAGCCCTTGTCTTTCCTTTGTTCCTGCTCGGATCATTTTAGTTTGTGGTGAGTTCTGTCCTGTGTGTTACCGGTGTTCCCTGTGTTACCCGCGTCACCCGTGTTCCTTGCCTTTTTGAGTTAATAAATTATCCTTTTACTTGAACGGTCTGCGTTTGGGTCCTACCTGCCTGCCTGCCACCCGTTAACCGTGACAGGAACGGTATGCCACAAACATTTGAATACGCTAGTGGAGCAAACATAGACTCATGAGAAGTTTGGCTGGGAATGGCACTTTAATTCAGTAAAGCAAACTCGAATGTCACAATTGTAATTGGTTAACTCTTAGCTAAACCAAACAAATGGCCGATAAACTTTCCTCTGATAATATGAAATGATTTTTCAACGTGCACGATAAAGCACAACTTAAAGATACTTCACCGGTGGGAATATGAAGGTTTTATGAATTAAATAATTCAATGTATTATAAATGTGAAAAGAAAATTCAAATCGGTTCATCCTAGCCTGAAAAAAGGCAGAAAGTGTTTTCATGGTCTCTCTGGCTCAAAGTAAGAAAACCACCAACTACCACAGTGCATTGCGCTCGCTGCCCCGCCCACCTGTCAGTCTCCCGTCCCCCTCATTCGCCCTCAGTACGCGAGCTCCCGCCCCCTCTCATTCCTTATTGGTGGAAAAATTTGCCACCAAAAGTGTGTTGTAATCCTCGGCCCTTCTTGCGGGACGAGAGGTTTCTCCCGAAATGACGTCAAACGCGTCATTTCGGGAGAAAATTAGACGAGAAAAAATGGGCCAAGGGGAGACTGGTTTAGACTGATATGTATTTATATATTTATTTATATTACAATAGCGATTTTATAATAGAACGCCGGTTCTAAATGGGTGAAGTATCCCTTTAACATCTTAATAGAACGCTGAGGAGGCATGTGCATCTCCTCACTTCTCCGTCCAGCTTATCTGAGCTGGGTTTTTATTGCAAAACAATCTATCAAATGAACCTTTATTCTCAGTTATTTTGACTGATTCCTATTGATGAGGCAAATTGTCGAAGAAGGGATGACACTCGATCGGCATGACATGTTTCATGGACTGAAGGTCCTGGAACTTTCTCTCCTTGATTGGCAGAGCACATGGAAACACTCTTACGGACGTGGAGGACGGAGGACGGACAACAGAGGACGCGGGGCGCTCCTCTGTTGAGCGACTCGTGATTGAAGGCTTTTTTAAACATTATATAGCGACTTTTTTCAAGTTTTGTCCAGTTAGACTGGTGCAATACGTTTGTGAAGTATGGATAGAGAGTTCTGCATCGATTGATTTAAAACATCAATCCACGACGGAATATGAAGATAGTCTCTCTGCTGGGGTCACCGCGCATCAAATGGCATCGAGACGCACCTACACCAGAGCGGACCTTCTGGAGCTGCGATATGCTTGCAAAACAGTTGATTTGTCACCAGAACAGCTGGATCTCATACCAACACACCAGCTTATAAAGAAGAGAAGGAGGAAAAGAGGATAGAGAGGAGGGATCAGGAACAGGATCAGGAGACGGGGAAGTAAGCTACCACTACCTGCTTTCACTCTGTCAAATGTGCGATCGCTACGTAATAAGATGGATGAACTTGCGGCACTTGTTAAAGGGCAACTTCACCCATTTTACATAAGCTTTGTATTTTTAGAAACCCCCGCATATTTTTGAATGGTCTAGCATCATTCCCTTATTTTCTGGAGACACTGGAGAGATCCGTATCGATCTCCAACACTTCCTGTTTTAGATGACGCAATATGACGATTTTTGCGTACAAGAAAATAGGAAGTGTAAGAGGGGAGGATTCTCGTAAGACTACAAACACTAGTCCCACCCCCCTCTAGGGGGTGGGACCCACTGATGCTACAGACCTATTAGAGCAGTGCCAGTGGGTGGGACTTCACCAGCAGAAACTAACATCCACAGCGTCTGAAGCTAAGATAACAGAGGCTGTTGATAAAACTGAAGTACAATGGCGGAGGGTACTGGATCTGACATAGAAGATTTCACCATTTCGAAAGAAATACAAACGAGGACTACCGTATTTTCCGCACTATAAGGCACACCTGATTATAAAGCGCACCTTTAATGAATGGCCTATTTTAGAACTGTTTTCATGTATAGGGCGCACCGGATTATAAGGCGCATAGAATAGAAGATACTGCAGTCAAACGTTTGAATGGGGTTGCGTTATGCATCGACTAGACCGAGCTGTGCTAAAGGGAATGTCAACAAAACAGTCGGATAAAGTCAAACTTTATTAAGTGTTCTGACAACTCCGGTCACTCCCATGGTAACGATGTTCAAACGTTAATGTGCATATTAACAATATCTGATCAATATCAATATCTCTTAACAATAAGCTCACTTTTTCAGTTCATTCCCCGTCTGCGAATCCCTCGAATTCTTGTGTGTCCGAATTGAACAGTTGGGCAAGTACGGCATCCAACATGCCCGGATCCCTCTCGTCATTATCCGAGTCAGTGTCGCTGCTGTTGCCTGGCAGTTCAGTGATTATTCCTGCCTTCGTGAAAGCTTGGACCACCACAGTTGAGACTGTTATATCAGCCCAGGCATCCACGATTCATTGGCAGATAGTGGCGTAAGTCGCCTGGCGCTGTCTCCCCGTCTTGGTGACGTGTGTTCGCCTTCTTGGCCCCGTCCACACGAAGCCAATTTTTTGGGTGAAACCTACGGCCACACCAAACGCGTGTAACGTGCCTAACTTGACGCTTGATCATTGTGTGTCACAAAAATGGTTCAACGCGCCTGTGGCTGCGCTGGATTTAGGAGTCTGAGGTAGGAAACCCAAACGCCGCCGTCTTTGGGTGCATGATAGAGTTTAGATCGGGTTAGATTAAATAATCTCGGATATAAATAACAATAATCGGGTTAAATAACTTCACATGGTGTGTCTGGTGTGTTTCCAGCATTCGTAGTGTTGATCAGCAGATAGTCCGCCAAGATGTTGAGGTTGCTTAGCAACCAGAGACGCTGTCCATGCAAGTGAATGGAGCGTTCCCTCTTCGTCATAACTATCAAACCAAACATCCTTCACATTCAACGAGTGAACATTATGAAAGTAAAATGCACATTTCTCGCTAAAAATGTTTACATAAACGCATTTAATGGCGTAACTATGTTACTATTTCCACCCAGAATAAAGAAAGATGTCAGCCGTATGCTTCTGTGCAAGCGTCACTACTCTCTGCCAGTGACGTCGGGTCAAGCTCCACGCTGATTTGTTCCATTAGTAGATGGAACAAGGAGGTGTCCGATAGGCGGAGATGATCACCGGGAGTGGCCGCCAGCGAAGCTGTGCATCGTGGTGCATGGTGGGAGTTGTTGTCTTCAATCCACAAGCGCCAAAAAGTCACTTTCTGACTTTTCTCGGTCAAGACGGCACCAAATTCGAATTGTATTTTATTATTCGACTACACATAGGACCCAATTTCAATACATATTCATGCCTCCACCGGTGAAATGCTCCTTTAAGCTTGATTCAGATTATCGGAGTACAAGTTTATTCTGTTTCACTGAAACGTGGTTAACTGAGGACATTACAGTGTGCTTGGATGGCTTTACAGTCATACGCTTTGACCGGGACAAAGAAGTAAAGGGGAAATCAGTCGGAGGTGGTCTTTGCATGGTTGTAAATGACAGATGGGCAACGAACTTCTCAGTTCGTGAGATGCACTGCTCACGACACTACGAAATCTTGTCTGTGTCATTTCGTCCCCACTATCTTCCCCGTGAATTTCAATTAATAACAGTAATTCTTGTTTATGTCCCTGGCCCTGACAACGCGCTGGCAGCAGAGCGCATTTTAGAATGTTATGACAATGCCGTCTCCAGGGCATCTGACCAGCCCGTGTTTCTGATGGGAGATTTCAACACCTGTGACGTCACCGCACTTCTCCCACAGTTAGAACAGTATGTAACAACGCCAACACGGCTGAATAGAACGCTAGATTTATGTTTTGGAAACATCCCGGGTGCATATGTATCCAAGCCCTGCCCTGCCCTTGGGTCCTCAGATCATAATATAATACTACTACTGCCTAAGTACAGACAAAAATTGAAGACCCAAAAAGTACAGGCCCAAACCATCATGGCATGGGAGGTAGACTCCATTCAAAGACTGAAAGGATGTTTTGAGCTGACAGATTGGGAAGAATTCTTCAGGAAATGCAATGGTGACCTTAACCTTTTGTACGATACCATATGCTCTTACGTCACATTCTGTGCTGATAGTGTTATTCCCACCAAACAAATTAAGATCTTTGCAAACAATAAGCCATGGATAACCAAAGACCTTAAGAACTGTCTCAATTTAAAAAAGTTTGCATTCATCCAGGGTGACCAGCAGAGAGTTAAAGAGCTGCAAAAGGAGCTAAAGCAGAAGACCAAGCTGGCCAAGCTCAACTACAAAAACAAAATGGAGGAGAAGTTCATCAGTGGAGATATAAGGCATGCATGGAGGAACCTAAACACCATGATGGGCAGGAATAAGAACACTGCTGCAGTACAATGCCCAGACCCTGCTGCCTTTGCTGAAGAACTCAACACCTTCTATGCCAGATTCAACAACACTGACTCTATGGAGGAAATGGTCACTCTCCTATACCCCCCAGAATCTATCTGCATAGAAGAGAAGCGGGTTATATCCATCTTTTCCCATCTCCATTCCTCCAAAGCTCCTGGACCAGATGGGCTGAAGGGCAGAATACTGAAGGAGTGTGCAAGTCAGCTGGGCGGTGTAATGACGGAAATGTTTCAGCTCTTCCTAGATGCCAGTTTTGTTCCCAGGGCGTGGAAGGAGACCACCATCATCCCTGTTCCCAAAAAGCCCCGGGCTAAAGCTCTGAACGACTTCAGACCAGTGGCACTCACCTCTATCCTGTGCAAATGCATGGAGAGAGTTGTTGCAGGAGAGCTCACCACCACCATCGGTGAGAATCTGGATCCACTGCAGTTTGCCTACAAGCCAAAACGAGGTGTGGAGGACGCTACATTACATCTACTGGATACCATCACAAAGCACCTGGACTCCCAGAACTCCTTGGTCAGGATCTTATTCATGGACTTCTCGTCAGCATTTAATACAGTTAACATCAACACACTCCTGCATCGCCTTCAGCAGCTTCAGTTAAACCCAGCACTGACACTTTGGATCAATGAGTTTTTAAAGGACAGACCCCAGCATGTAAAGGTCCAGGGTGTAACATCGTCCAACATCATCCTTAACACTGGAGTCCCACAGGGTTGTGTCTTGTCTCCCATCTTGTTCTCAATATACACCAATGAGATCACATGCAACATCAGTGGATTCAAGCTATTTAAATATGCAGATGATCTGGCCTTGGTGGCCAAACTGACAGATCAAAGCACCCTGTCCAAGTACACCCAATATATCACTGAAATGGCCCTGTGGTTCAAAGAAAGCTCACTGCAGTTGAACATCAGCAAAACCAAAGAACTGTGTTGCCATAGGAGGAGGGCAACACCCCACATCCACTTTCCTCACCTTTGACCCTGGAAGGACAAGTGGTTGAACAGGTGGTGAAGTTCAAATACCTTGGCACAGAGATCGACCAACGTCTGTCCTTTAGCCAGCATGCAGATGGGGTTTACAAGAAGGGACAACAACGTATGTATCTCCTGAGGAAACTAGACACCTTCAATGTCAGTAAAGACATTTTGTCAACTGCCTACCAATCTCTGGTGGAATCCATCATCACTTGCAACATTACATCCTGGTACGGCTTCCTCACAAACGCAAGCAAAAGCAGACTTAATAGATTAACTAAGCAAGCAAGCAAGCTAATAGGAATACACCAGAAAGCGCTGGAGGATCTGTATATCCAGGCAGTGGGAAGGAAGACCAACTCCATCCTCTTAGATCCCTCCCACCCACTCCATCCTTGTTTTGATCTACTTCCTTCTGGCAGAAGATTCAGAATGCCTTTGGCCAGGAAAGCTATCTACAAAAAATCATTCATCCCCATAGCTATACACACACAGAACACTCATTCCTCAAAGAACTCACACAAATAACACACACACACACACACACACACACACACACACACACACACACACACACACACACACACCTCCAAGCCTTCAGTCAAAAGACAATTTTCTAGTATGGCAACATACTAGACAATAAAGCTTTTTGAATCTTTGAATCTTTATCCATGCCATCGGCTCTTTTGGCACCTGTATCCTCTGTGGCAGTGCTTCCCATGCTGTGTTCTCTGAAAAGGATAACTTGAAATGCACCTTGCCATCGATGCTAAACTGAAGAGCCTGCAGATCATGCACAGTCGGATCTCCAGCTTTCTTGCCTGGTCTGATGCTCAAGAAGTAAGAATCATTCAGACTCAGGAATTCATCATGCTTGAGCACCTTGACATGGTAGGGTGATGGTCGGATTCTTGCCGTCTGGAGTATGATTACATAGTCTCTGTGGGTGAAGATATCCACGACCATTTTGCGTTCAATGGTACTATGCATGCTGTCACACTCCATTTGTGTGTGCCCTGCAACAAGGTACTTCTGTGTTACTAGTACCCCGTGTTTCCTGGCAAGCTCAGAGTATGCATTTGCCACAGTTGCATTTCTGTTCTGATAACCACAGCCATCACTCCACACTATTATCTCCTTTATTTCTGTATGGTCTTTGATCACACCTTCAAAATGGCGATATTGTAAAGAAGAAGAATTCAAATATGGAAGGGATGGTGAGCCACGCCCGTCGCTCGCCTCTGCAGCTCCCCCGGTCCTTGGCCTTTCCTCAGAATCGCGTCGGGGTCACCAAATTGCCGTGTTCTTTTTGGAAAAAGTCTGCCGAGTCAGGATCGCTTTAACTCACTTTATTTAGCAAAGGTTTGGACCAGCATACATGAAGCAAAAGGAGGGGAATTGTACAAACACGCGTGGAGATACACTTAGTAGGGCATTCAAAAGGATGCTTTACCTGGAGCGTTCTAACCCCCTGGGCTATGTGTTGGGACTTATCTACTGGCCAGGTGTGGACTCAGTTATGTGCTCTGATTGGCTAAGCATGGTGCTGAACTCCCGCCTCTCTGGATGTTGTATGTGTCTCTATGCTGCTCCCTTGTGGCTATGTGTTGGCATTGCAACTTGCTTTGTGGTATGGTGCTGACCCCTTGTGGCTATGTGTTGGCATTGCAACTTTGTTTGTGGCTATGTGCGGGAATTACACTTGTTCTTGTGGCCTTGACCATCTGGGTCTCACGAACATCTTGACCGCTCGTATCTCTACAATTGACACATGATGGTCTCCTTTATGAGCTGGACGCCTCCCGAGGCTCCGGATCCCTCCTTAGCGTGATAAAGAAGACTCTTTAATTGGTCATATGTGGCCTTGGTATGAATATGTGAATTACGTTACAACCAGGGGCGGATCTACTGGGGTGGCAACTGCCACCCTAAAAAAAAGCCTTGCCACCCCAGCTGCCACTTCATATTTTTAATTTTTTTTTGCTTTTACAAGACATTTACAAAAGCGAGTTTTAAAAGTCTGACTGCAAGTGAATGCAACCAGGAAATATTGCCCCATCCCGCCTGCCCCCCCCCCCCCCCCCCCCCCCCTCCCCGAGACTCCCGCCGGCAATGATTTTGAATACAAGGAAGGCGCGAGAGCCCTCCAAACGAACGAAGCAAGTGGCGCGGCAGAGAGACTACATTCTTGAGGTAATACTGATCAACCGTCTATCTATAAAGAAATTATAATAATTAGAAAAGAGCAGGGCTGTGTATTACAGAAACATCATAGTTTAAGACTTAAGTTAAGATTGGAATGCCTTATAGCTGCATAGCAGGCGCGTGCCGTATGGGCAGGTGGGGCGGCGAACTCCCTGCAAAAGCATTCTCCCAAAAAAATTGTTTATTTTTAATGATGTGATTATTCACATTAACTATCTATAGTTTCTGTAGGCTTTCCGACTATTTTTGTTCTGTTGATATCAAATTGATGGTGGCGATTCTAGTTGAGTTTAACGTGTCATGCAATGTGGGGCGGCGGAGCTCAACAACCGCGTCCCTCCGTATGTTTCTCGCATAACCCTGCAGGCTGCAATAAGAATTGCAATCCGCGCTAAAGACGCGCTAACAAACACAAACCCTTCTACACTCAGCTGATTTTCCTGACCGTTAACTTCATGTGCCTCCTTTTGTATCAACAGTCATTCGATTTGATTATATTAAACTTTATTGTCATTGAACCAAGTAACAGGTACTTGGACAACAAAATGCAAGTCATCTTCTGTAAATTATTTACAAATGGCCATCTCTAATCTACTTGGTTGCACACCTGTCTGAACTTTTATAAACCAATATAAGTCATCAATAATTAATAATAAAACAAGCTTCACATCAAGAGCAAAAAAAATAATAAGGTAAACCCAAAAGGTCTTAAATACTTAGAAATTAAAGATATAAAAAAAGAAAGAGAGGGAAATCTTTGATAGCACTTCCCCTGAATCCCCATTTGGCTCTTCCAAGCATGCAGGTAATACACTCTACTTTTGGAGTTATTCTATGTCACCGCACTTTGAGGGTGGCATTGTATGTAAATTATTGGAATCTGTGAATAAAGTGATATTTGCACTCAAGTTGGACTGATGATTGACATCTGATAGGAATATCTCATGGACCAATGCCAACTTATTGTTAACTAAAGTACATATTGCAGCTCTCTTTGCATATATTTTTAGCCCCATACCCCTGCTGGTGTAATAGTGCAGGTGTAGTGCAGGTGTTTGTTGTAAGGCAGGTGGATTTTGTAATTATTCAGTAATAATTTATTACATTTTGTCTGAAACCTTTTATGTTTAAATGTAAGGCTTTACTCATCCCACAATAAATTAAATATAATGTTATTGAGTCAAAATATCTAAATGTGGGGGCTTTCCAAGTAAATATTGATTAGTATGGCTTTAATTAAATCGGCATACTGTATATACTTCTGCCAGAGGGTGCCACCCCTCAAAATCTCCTGTCCCCCTCTTGCCACCCCATGAATATTTTTCTAGATCCGCCCCTGCCTCTCTCCTCCTCCTCCTCTCTCGCCGCTGCGTTTCGTTCCTCACACTCCCGCGCATAATGCCCTGTCTTCTGGCACCTGAAGCACTTGAAATCAGGGCACTCCCTGAAGATGTGTCCTGGCTTGATGCAGAGTCGGCACACGCGCACCTGTCGATCATGTATCACTCTAAAGTACTCCGCTCCTCTCAGTGTCTCTAACTTTGTTGAGTACGGGAGTGATCGTACCTGCTCATTAAAGCGGACTTTTAAGAATCTTGTCCCGTCCGCAATCTCCGTCCCCGGCCACTTTGATGAGATATTGGCCGCACACCCCACTCCTCCAGCCTTGCCAGTATTGTTGCAGCTTCCATGTAAACAGGCAAGTTGATAAATGACACCACCATGTCATTATTCACAATCTCCCTGCCATGCACTAAGGCTCCTTTTACGCGCACGCCATCCAGGAGCTTGCGCTTTCCCACCTCATCCTTCATGGTGATTTCAAAGTTTTTTTCCCCTCTCACACGGCATCCGCTCACCACTCCACATTGCACTGCCACTTCCCGCAGAATTGCCATCATGGAAATCACCGCTGTTCCCTCCACCTCAACGTCCACGGTCAGCTCTTTCCCGTACTCCTTCTGCCGTCCTTCTCCCGTTTCTGGCTGATTCTCAATCCCATTCCTTCCCTCTTCCTCCCATGCTCCAACTCCACTGCTAGGCATTGTCTGCTCCGGTCCTTTGTCTGCTGCCATGTGATCCATTCGTCGAACAAAAAGCCTCCCCAAACAGCAAAAAAGCTGTGGGGAGGTTTTCAAATAATTAAATTACGATTTTGTCAAAAGAATATAATCTACAAATCAACAAGAAGAAAAAACACCGGGCTGCTGTATCAGCCTACTCTGCCAACAAACTTTTTCCTGCTTCCTTCACTTCCTGGTTGCACACCTGAACGGGATCAGACGAGATCGGGCGTGTTCAGGGTGGTATGGCCGTAAGCAATTAGTGCAGGCGCAAAACCAGGTTTTATACAGTAGCACATAAGGAGTGAGAAAGCTGCTGAGGCTCGACGTTACACTTTTACAAAAACAATCATTAGTTAGATATAAACGGCAGTAATTGATTCAGTAGGACTCCTTATCCATGTAAACGATCATTGTGACATCTGAATTCATTAATTATCTGCAATACACTGCGTGTGCGTGTGATGTTAAATGTTTGAACCAAGGTTAACGGTTAAAGTGTCAGAGAATGGGTGGTGATTTTTTGACGTCCTCCCATGATCTGAAGTGAGCGTGCGTGTTTGTGTTGGTGAAAGTTTAAGAAATGTACAACTGTCGTTTCAGCTCTCTGGTGCTCCCTGCTGGCAGTATCACTATACTGTCCTCATGTTTCACAAAAATAGTTTTGAGAGACGTTGTCAGTCTTTGTATGTTGCTTAAATCCTCCAAAGCGGTTGGCAGTAAACATCAGGTCACGGTAGGCCACGGAGGCAATGAGCTCGAGTTGAAAAAGAAAAAGCTTACAGCACCTGGTATTCCCAGGCGGTCTCCCATCCAAGTACTAACCAGGCCCGACCCTGCTTAGCTTCCGAGATCAGACGAGATCGGGCGTGTTTTTTTAAATCT
Organism: Gadus macrocephalus; assembly: GCF_031168955.1. Lineage (NCBI taxonomy): Eukaryota > Metazoa > Chordata > Actinopteri > Gadiformes > Gadidae > Gadus > Gadus macrocephalus. The sequence goes on along the minus strand of NC_082387.1, from coordinate 733,109 downwards.
TTTATTATAAAAATAAATCAGATTTTATATACAAGCGTAATCTACACAGAGGGGAAAAAACATATACTTGAATTGAAATGTAAAATCACAAAATAAATAAAATAAAAGTTAACAATAACATCAGCATTTTAACAAATAGGTCCTCCTGCCAAGCATTATTCAATCTTATACATCAGTTTTCCTTTGTCATTGATAGAAATGAAACTGCATCCATTAACAAAATGTTTAAATTCTTCCTTTTCATACTTAAAAATTAAACGTATGTCTTTTTTCAACCCCGATACAAAGTAGGCCCAGACAGATATTATTTTTTGTTCAAAATGTGCTAGATTCCTTCTTAGCCATACAGCATATCTAGCATGACTTAGTACATAGTTTATCATATTTATGTTTACTTTCTCCTTCTTTTCCCATACTCCAAACAGAAATGTTTTTTTCCAGTCCTTTCCCTCAAAATACTGCTTCCCCCAGTTCTCCTGCAAGAATTCCTTTAACTTCATGAAAAAGATCTTCAATTTGTCACTCATAATACAAATGCATTAATGTCTCCGGATCAGTTTTGCATATATCGCACTCCCTTCTTACATCCTTATTTATTTGGTGTATCACCACATTTGTGTACAGTCTGTTGTGCCGTAATTTAAAATCATGATCCTGACATTCTATACTATTTTTGCTTACATTCCACTGCTTCCATATTTGATTTCCTTCCATACCTGGGAACACCTTTTCCCAAACCTTTTCCGATGCAGGTTCCTTAAATTCCTTTTGGATCAGCGCTTTGTAGTAGTCCTTTACCTTTGAATCCCTTAGTGGCCTTTTTTCCCCATTATTTTCTATGTAACTATACTCGGGGAACGTTATTTTCCTTTCTATAACCACGTTATTTTCTATTTGCCTCACCCAATCTATTGGTATGCTTTCTTTTATTTTATCGTACATATTTACAGTAGTGGTTTCGTTCATTTCTTCATCATACTCCTTAACTGTGTCTATTATAGCCTGGTATCTTAGAAACCCAGGTATGAATTCATATAGGCAATCTTTTATTTGCGTTAGTCCGGAATAAAATATTTTTTTATCCCATAGCATGTTATTGTTCATTTTTATCAATGGGTTACACCATATTGGTTGATTTATTACCTGACTGTATTTTGTGCATTCATATTTAATGTTTATTCTGTATTTCCCCCATGCATCAAACACCTCTTTATAATATCTAGGCACTTTCTCATACATGGAGTTTTTCATTATCATTATTAGACCGTTTTCTTCACATCTTCCATTTTTATATAAATATTCCTTAAAAACATTTTTCCATCCATAATCAACCCTTTCGTACAGATACTTTTTAACAGTTTTTATTCGTATTGCTTTTTTCTTAATATTCAAGTCCACCAATTTCAATCCTCCTTCTTCATATTTCCCTATCAGTGTCTTTTGTGCTATTCTTGCCAGTTTCCCATCCCAAATGTAATTTGTAATTGTGCTGTTTAGCTCTTTGTGCACCCACTCTGGCATGTCTATCACAGTCAAGGCATAGACAATCTGGGATAGTATTAATGCATTTACCACTAAAACCTTCCCCTTTAATTTCAATCTCCTCGGCTTCCACGCATTTAATGTGTTTTTCACTTTATTTATTACCCCATTCCATGTCTCATCTCTCGCCTCCTTTTCTTTCACTCCCATATTTATCCCCAATATTTGCATATAATCATTTGAAACTCTAAAAGGTATGTTGCTGTCAGGGTGTGTGTGTTTCCCTGGTTTTCCCTCCTGTGTTGATTACTGTTCCCTCCCCTAATGTGTCTCAGCTGTTGCTCGTTGTGTTTGTTATTTAAGCCCTCGTCTTTCCTTTGTTCCTTGTGCTGTCATTGTGGTTTATTGTGGTTTGCTGTGGTTGTTGGTGGTGGCTAGTCCTGCGTGTTCCGTGTTCCCTGTCGTCTCCCGAGTTCCCTGTAGTCTCCCGAGTTCCGAGTTGTCTCCCGAGTTCCCTGATTCCTGTGCCTTAGCCTTTAGGCTTGAATAAAGTGCCGTTTCCTGAAATACCGTCTGCGTTTGGGTCCTACCTGCCTGCATGCACCCGCAGTTCCTTAACAGAATGACAGCACCACTATGGGACCCAGCGGACGCTCAATTTGACCGTAAGTTGGAGGATTTAGTAGCCAAAACAAGGAAGACAATGGAGCGCTGTAAGGGTTGGGGGTGCCACCCGGTTCCTCCTGGTACTCTAGCTTCCGCATTGACTCCGGTCCCCGAGCCCTGTCCGGTTCCTCACCCCACTCCTAGCCTTCCAGAGGGGGACCGGCCTCTTCGCCTGCTTGAGGTGGTCCGCCCTCCGCTCCTGCCTGAGGGGGCCCGCCCCCTGCTCCTTCCAGAGGGGGACCGGCCTCTGCTCCTGCCGGAGGGGGTCCGCCCTCCAGACCGTCCAGGGGAGGCACGCTCCCCGCTCCTGCCTGTGGGGGCCCTCCTCCACTCCTTCCCGAGGGGGGTTCCCCTTCAAGGCCTTCCACCGGAGGGGACCCGCCCTCTACCTGGCCTTCCACCAGAGGGGACCCGCCCTCTGCCTGGCCTTCCACCAGAGGGGACCCGCCCTCTACCCTGTCCGCCGGAGGGGGTCCGCCCTCCAGACCGTCCAGGGGAGGCACGCTCCCCGCTCCTGCCTGTGGGGGCCCTCCTCCACTCCTTCCCGAGGGGGGTTCCCCTTCAAGGCCTTCCACCGGAGGGGACCCGCCCTCTACCTGGCCTTCCACCAGAAGGGACCCGCCTTCTGCCTGGCCTTCCACCAGAGGGGACCCGCCCTCTACCCTGTCCACCGGAGGGGACCCGCCCCCTACCTGGCCTGCCACCAGAGGGGACCCGCCCTCTGCCTGGCCCTCCTCCTGAGGGGACCCGCCCTCTGCCTGGCCCTCCTCCTGAGGGGACCCGCCCTCTGCCTGGCCCGCCTCCTGAGGGGACCCGCCCTCTACCTGGCCCGCCTCCTGAGGGGACCCGCCCTCTACCTGGCCTGCCTCCTGAGGGGACCCGCCCTCTACCTGGCCTGCCTCCTGAGGGGACCCGCCCTCTACCTGGCCTGCCTCCTGAGGGGACCCGCCCTCTACCTGGCCTGCCTCCTGAGGGGACCCGCCCTCTACCTGGCCTGCCTCCTGAGGGGACCCGCCCTCTACCTGGCCTGCCTCCTGAGGGGACCCGCCCTCTACCTGGCCTTCCTCTTGAGGGGACCCGCCCTCTACCTCGCCTTCGCCGGCCTCCTGAAGGGTTCCGCCTTCACCGCTGCCGGCCTTCTGAGGGGGTTCTGCGCCACTGCAGGTCTCCTGAGGGACTGAGCCCTCATCGTCCTTGCCGCCGGCCTCCGGAAGGGTTCCGCCTCCACTCTGCCTCTGCTTGCCCCCCAGGCCGTCCGCCTGAGGCTCCCTGCCATGCCCTGGGGCAGTTTTCTGGCCGCCCGCTTGACGTCCCTCGGCTCTGCCCCAGTCCATTTATTTTTTTTTGATTCCCCCCTCCTGGCGCCCCTCCACCCACCCGTTTTGGGTTTGACTTTCTTTGTTTTTTTTGCTTGTCGTGGGTCGCCTGGGAGTCGACCCTTAAGGGGGGGGTACTGTCAGGGTGTGTGTGTTTCCCTGGTTTTCCCTCCTGTGTTGATTACTGTTCCCTCCCCTAATGTGTCTCAGCTGTTGCTCGTTGTGTTTGTTATTTAAGCCCTCGTCTTTCCTTTGTTCCTTGTGCTGTCATTGTGGTTTATTGTGGTTTGCTGTGGTTGTTGGTGGTGGCTAGTCCTGCGTGTTCCGTGTTCCCTGTCGTCTCCCGAGTTCCCTGTAGTCTCCCGAGTTCCGAGTTGTCTCCCGAGTTCCCTGATTCCTGTGCCTTAGCCTTTAGGCTTGAATAAAGTGCCGTTTCCTGAAACCGTCTGCGTTTGGGTCCTACCTGCCTGCAGGCACCCGCAGTTCCTTAACAGTTGCAATCATTTTGGTTTATATTTCCGACGTACATTATTTCAGTTTTGTCTATATTTACTTTAGCCCCTGCTGCTCTCCCATATATTTCCATTTTTCCCATTATCCTTTTCACGCTATTCATATTTTTTACCATACATGTGGTGTCATCAGCATATTGCTGTATTTTGCTTTCACCCCCATTTGGCAATTTTATCCCCTCTATTTCCTTATCCTTCTTTATCATTTCCGCGAGACTTTCTGCAGTTAAGCTGTAAAGTACTGCCGATAGCTGGCACCCTTGCCTCACAGATCTTTCCAATGGAAAAGGATCTGTTATAGCTCCATTTATTTTTATCCTACTCCTTGCATTTTTGTACAATAATTTAATCCAGTTGATTATTCTTTGCCCAAAACCAAATTTTTCTAATGTGCAAAATAAAAAACTATGCTCAACCCTATCGAAGGCTTTATTAAGGTCCATACTTAAAATAATTCCACCATCCTTCCCCATGCATTCGATTGTGTCCCTTATTGTGCAAATAATGTCCGATATGTCCCTCCCTGGTATCCCATACGCCTGTGTTGGTGCTACGATTGTTGGTGCTGCTGTTTTTATTCTGTTAGCTAATACCTTTGTTAAAATCTTGTAATCCGTGTTTAGTACAGTTAGCGGCCTATAGTTTTCCAGTTTTCTTTTGCTTCCTTTATTTTTATATATGATCGTTATTAGTCCTGTTGCCAGCGACTCTGGTATCTCCTGCTCCTTCTCCATCTCTGCATAAATTATGTTTAAAATTGGGAGCAGATCGTCGATAAATGTTTTATAAAATTCACCTGTAAGGCCATCTGTTCCCAGACTTTTATTGGTATTTAATGACATTTTTGATTCCTTTATTTCTATGTCTTTGATGTTGTCATCACACATACTTTTCTCATCATTTGTTATCGTTTTATCAATATTACCTAATACTGTATTTATATCTTCCTTCTTTGCATTTCCTTTTTTGTATAGGTTTTTATAAAATGTCCCAACATTTCCAATAATGTCTACAAAATCATTTATTATCTCTCCATTTTCATTTTCTAACTCTTCAATATATACCCTTTCCTGTTTCCTTTTTTCTAATCCCAAAAAATAGCCTGTGCATCTCTCCCCCTTCATCGCATATTTCTCCCTACTCCTTGTTATTGCCCCCATACATTTATTCTGTTCATAAACGTCCAGTTTGGATTTCACCTTTATGTATTTTTCTATGCTATGTTTTGGATCCTTATCAATTCTTTCTGCCTCTTCTGCCAGCTCATCCTTCAAACATTTTATTTTCTCTCTTTCTTTAAAAGCCCGGACCTTTGCATATCTAATACTTATTGTCCTTATCTTTTGCTTCAGTCTTTCCCACCATAATCCCTTGTTTCTACACATGTCCATGTTCTTTCTTCCATTCTCTATGCAGGCCACTATTTTATTTCTATATCCCTCTTCCTCTAGGAGAGTACTGTTTAGGCACCACACTCCTCCTCCCCTTCTCTCTATCCCAGTACCAACCTCTATTGACAGGATTGCATGGTCACTGAATGATGTGAATTTATACATCATATTTTTAATAAATTTAACCATTGTCTGATGTGCTATACACAAGTCTATTTGGCTTTGTTTTAATTCCCCCATTACCATTTGCCTTCTTGAGTACTCTCTCCTGTTTGGGTTTTCGTTTCTCCATACATCAATTAATTGTTTTTCCTCCATTGTTTTCAGAAAAACCTTTCTTGAAGCATCATTTTTATCATTTTCATCCCTCTTGCCATATCCAACCTTGTACTTTTTAAATTAAAATCTCCCACTATTATACAGTTTCCCACACACCATTTTCCTAAATCCAAATAAAAAGCCTTCCTGTCTGCTTCTATATTTGGTGCATATGTAACAGTGTAAATAATTACTTTCTTTTATTTGTTAAATTCTGTTAAACTTGGGACTCCAACCAATATTTTATTCTGAAAGTCCACGGCGGAAGTTTGTGTTTGAAAGTTCAGAAGCAACCAAGCTTACGTTGTGGTAAGTCGCCGTTCTGTCCGCTTGTACATAAGTTCACTTATAAATGCAAACCATGTAAAGTACGATGTTTAAAATATAGCATAACATGTCAAATCTAATGTTACATGTTGTAAGGCGTTTTGTTGGTTTGTGTGTGATGTTTGAGGAGTTCTTGAGCACGAGGTGTATGTGACATGTGCGCGCTAATGCGGGCCTCCTCTTTTATAGTTCGAACGGACTACGTCTGAATATATATATATGTGAACACTGGTTGTGTGTTGTCCCATGTTGCAGGTATGTTCACTTAATGTTTTTTGTTGTAAATACCACTATACGATCATTTGAAGTTTGTGTTTGAAAGTTCAGAAGCAACCAAGCTTACGTTGTGTTCGAACGGACTACGGCTGAATATATATATATGTGAACACTGGTTGTGTGTTGTCCCATGTTGCAGCTAATAAACCAGTCCAGTGCTCCACCCAACCTGTCTCTGTGAGTTCATATAAGAAGCAGAAGAGCTGCAGTGTACCCAAGGTCACATTGGTGCCGTGACTCGTCGATCTCCTGCTGGACGGTGGCTTCTTCAGCGCGATCCGGGGATTCGTTTTCTACTGCTGCTCCTCTGAGTGTAATCAGGTGGAAATTTTATTTGGACTGTTGAGCTGTCAAAGAGCATATCGATTTTTTCTGTTCATTTATTTTTTCAGGTGCTCTTTTGTAATTACTTTATTGCATTTTTTTGAGTGTTGAATTTAATTTGTGACATTGAATTCTTTTTTTTTTTTTTTTTTCACAATGAGTTTTGGTCAAGAGGGGTATAACACCCCTCGTGCCGTTGGCAGGGGGAGAGGAGTGTTGGGTTCTCCTATGTTTTTACAGTTTGGAACACCTGTGAACGGGCGTGGTATTGTTCTGGGGGGAAATGAGGGTACACCAGGGTTCCCTTTGATCGGTAGGGATGTGTCCCTTCCCCCAAGTCACCCTGTGGGTAATTCACATGAGCCTCAACGCACAAGTTCTGCTCTCCCAAGCCCTGAGGCCCTTGCCAATGAGATAGTCAATCAGATGGGGGATGTAATTCAGCATGTTACTCAGAAGGTTGTACAGAACATTATAACCCCTTTAACCAATGCTTTCGCTTCGCCAACCAACGCTGACGTGTCTTCTTCAAACATGCTTGACGCCTCTCATGTACAGCTTGTATCCCACAGAAAATTGAAAGATCCCCCATGCTTCAGAGGGGAGAGCTCTGACTCTGTGTCTGTGAGAGAGTGGGAGGATCTCATGAGAACTTATATTAAGAAAAGTAATCTGAGACCTGAGGAACAAGCTGAAGAGATCCTTGTTCACCTTAGAGGTAAAGCTAAAGACATCGCCCGAGTTGGTACTATAAATAGTGACATAGACATCACCCGTGACCCTGAATCTATCTATGGTCTCCTACGAAAGCACTTTGACTCTGCCCCATGCTCACCTCTCTCACTAGCAGACTTCTATATGTAGTAGGCTGAATATATTTTGATTTTTATAATAATATTGATTGACGGTTTACAAGCTATTATTTTGAGTCAAAGGTATTTATTTAATGTGTTTATTTTGGTTATAAGCCATTCTCATTGTTTCCCTATTTTGTGTATCAATGTGACTTTGTTTTCTAACAGTTTACAGGACTCTATGGTCTAAAACAGTACATGATTAATCTATCGTCCAGTGAACAGTGTATTTTGGTGAGCCGGCGATCAATTGTTCTGGTCTGCATCAGGTCTGTAGGGGGCGCAGTGTGTTTGCTCTTCAGATCAATTCATGTCATGAAGAAGAGACACAGCGTCGGCTGATAATTAATTCATTTAATGATAATTTCAACCCTTTTACAGGTAAATACTGATAACAGATGGCTCACGGTCGATTATATATGTGTTGGGTATAATGCGGAATGTATTGAAGTGCATCAGCATTTTGAAATGGTCATGTTAGAGGGTTTATTCAGTTCAAAAGATAATTCTTTGAGAACCACATGGTGGCCGGCGCCAACTTTCACAATACAGTGTGGTGCGTCGCTGCATGGCGTGTAGGCCTGGTTTACATGCATTTAATCCATTTTGGTTGTTGTATAAGTACAATGTGAAGGTCATGAGTATGCTACAAGCTAAATACATTTGTCAAGTGGAAGCTAAAAGCACTGTTGCATTTAAAAGAGTGAGCAATTCTTTAAAGAATAAAGTGGTCATGTAAAATATAAATAGAATAACTTGGGGTTAAAAGGGATAAAAACAGTTTGATGAGTAACGCATTTATAATATTACAGTAAAAATGGAACAATACATGATGTAGCATTGCATTTAAGAACATTTGCTGCACTTAATTATTTTGTTCTGGTATTGTAACACTTGCAGTGTTGAACCTATACTTAAGTGCCTTCTTTAATGGGCTAGTGCCTTTACTAATGTTCGTGAGTATGATGCCAGAGTTATAGAATCACTGGTACTTGGTACAGTTGATTTAATTGCGGCTATGGATATTTTCTGATGAATGTTATTTTGGAATAGTTGATGATATAATGGAAACCGGGTTATTACAGTAGTGTTGTTGACTTGATGCTGCTAAATAATTGTGAATGTATATGGAAGAATGTGAAATTGATTATTGTGAATGTGTTATTGCCATGGTGAATTTGTTATATAAAAAGATCAATTCATGTCATGAAGAAGAGACACAGCGTCGGCTGATAATTAATTCATTTAATGATAATTTCAACCCTTTTACAGGGGTGCTACATATACCACTCTGCCTGAGAAAGAAGAGGGGGCATTTGACTATTGGCTCAGGCTGCACCGTGCCGTTGACATTGCTGTTGAACGGTTGAAAGAGCATGGCAAGACGCTAGAAAGTCCTGGCACTGAGGTAACACGCATGTTCATAAGAAACTGTCCCACCCCTGAGCTTTCTATGACCTTTCGTTCAAAGACTATGGACAAGTGGACTGCTCATGAAGTTCAGGAAATCTTATGCGAGTATCATTCAGGTCTGACATCCACTGTTAGCAAGGTAGCCAGGGAGAGGGTAACAATGAACATACAGCAGACTGCTCCACCACCACCTGTACCACCTACTGGGGGGCAGGGTGCGCCACAGTCACAGGCCACAGACTCTGCTACCCTTGAACGGCTTATCAGCATGCTGGAGAAGGTGCTTTTGCAGAGACCGGTTCAGATAGTGAGTCTCCCAGCTGTGACAGTGATGACTTGGAATCTTTGTACGAATCTCTTTGCTCCTTTGCACCGTCTGGAAAGACAGTAATTTTCCAATCAACACACAGACTTCAGAAATCTGACAGCTTGTTCTACACTGATGTTTGTGCTGCAGGTGGAGCTCAATTGAAAGCCATGATTGATAGTGGTTCCATGTCATGTTCTATAAGTGAAGCTGCTGCTGCACGTCTCTTGCAACACTGCCCTGATTTGAATAGTAGTCCTGCTGATGACATTGTTGTTGTTGGTGCTGGAGGTCACCATGTTTATCCAAAAGCAGTCTATGATTTAGAGGTGGTTATCTATGGCTTCAAGTTGCTCATCCCAACACTGGTCATCCCTGGACAGACAGACGACATGATTGTTGGTAGTAACGCTATCAAACTGCTGATACACTTGATGAAAAAGTCTGAAGACTATTGGAGACTTCTAGCTGCACCAGTTGACATGGCAGATGATGACTGTAGCCAGTTCTTATCCCTGCTCTCCAACTCTGAAAAGTGGCGGGGGGGGCCCATTCCTGACAAGATCGGCACAGTAAAGTTAAGGCAGAGTATTACACTTGAACCTCTGTGTGAACACCTTGTCTGGGGCAAGTTGCCTGTATCTGCACCTTTGTCAGTGGGGAGCACAGTTGTTGTCGAACCGACTCAGTCAAGATCAAGGCCCAGAAATGTACTGGTTGGCCGTGTTGTCACACCTCTGTGGGGTGACAGGTGGGTGCCCGTAAAACTGATCAATCCTAGCAGCAAGGCAGTGACTCTGAGGAGAAACTGCAAGATTGCAGATGTCTTCCCATGTGTCGCAGTTGAGGAACTGCCCTCGCCTGAAAAGGTTTCTGTCAATATCCAAAATGTCTCACAGGGCTCTGTGGTGACAAAGTCCCCTCAGCAGAGAAAAGAGGTCTTAAACGACTTGGGACTACAAGACTTGGATTTAGATGGCTGTGAGGTGTCTGATCAGTGGAAAGATCGACTTTTGGAGCTTGTCGTGAAGTATGAGTCGGTCTTCTCAAGGGATAAGATGGACTGCGGGGAGGCTACGGAATTCGTCCACAAAATACACCTTGTGGACGAGAGGCCGTTTCGCCTACCGTACCGCCGAGTTCCACCAACACAGTACGAGAAGTTGAGAACCGCATTGAATGAGATGGAGGAAAGAGGCATTATCCGGAAGTCACACAGTGAGTACGCTTCACCACTGGTCTTGGTGTGGAAAAAGGATGGCAGTCTGCGCATTTGTACTGATTTCAGATGGCTTAATGCGAAGACTGTGAAAGATGCGCATCCACTGCCTCACCAAGCAGATACTCTTGCTGCACTTGGAGGAAATGTCTTCTTTTCCACCATGGACTTGACTTCCGGATTTTACAATGTACCACTTCATGAGGAACACAAGAAGTACACAGCCTTTTCCTCCCCCTTTGGCCTCCATGAGTACAATAGGATGCCCCAAGGTCTATCTAACAGTCCCGCAACCTTCATGCGGATGATGTTATCGATCTTCGGGGATGAAAAATTCAGCAGCTTGCTCTGTTACTTAGACGACCTGATGGTCTTTGCCCCCAGTGAGCAGCTAGCCCTTGAACGTCTGGAGATGGTGTTCTCCCGTCTAAAAACTCACAAACTTAAGCTGGCTCCCAAGAAATGCCATCTTCTGAAGAGCTCAGTTAGGTTTCTGGGCCACATTATCTGTGCAGATGGGGTGAGAACAGACCCTGACAAGGTCAAGACTATTGCTGATGTAGGAGAGTCAGAGTTGATGGAAAATGATGGTGTCACGCCTTCCTGGAAAAAGATAAGGTCTTTCCTTGGCATGGTTTTTTATTACCAGCATTTCATTGCTGACTGCTCTGCAAAAGCCAAACCTCTTTTCAGGCTAATTTCTGGACGTCAAGTTCAGTCTCAGGCCAAGAAAAGAGCTAAGTTCAAGAAAAAACCCATTGGCTATGACGCCAAGTGACTGGACTGCTGCATGTCAGGAATCTTTCCAAATCCTGAAAAGTGAACTCACTCATGGTGTTACTTTGGCTCACCCAAACTTCGACCAGCCTTTCATCCTTGCTGTCGATGCTTCCTTTGATGGCATTGGGGCCGTCTTGTCTCAAGTGGCACCTGGTGAGACAATTGCTAGGCCTGTGGCCTTTGCTAGCAAGACATTGACCCATTCTCAAATGAACTACCCCGCACACAGGCTGGAATTCCTGGCACTGAAATGGGCCGTATGCGACAAATTCAGTCATTGGCTAAAGGCAAAACACTTCACCGCCTGGACGGATAACAACCCCCTGTCCTACATTCTGACAAAACCACGCTTAGATGCATGTGAGCAGAGGTGGGTGGCCAAGCTGGCAGCGTTCAACTTCGATCTGAAGTACGTTCCAGGAGCTAAGAACACTGTTGCAGACGCTTTGAGCCGTGAGCCATTTGTTCAGTCATGTGTTGGTCACCGCTTGCTGAAAGAGCCTTATATCGCATTATTGGACGAAGTCAATGGCGTTGTCAGAGGCACGGTGCAGGATGCTTTTCGGCTGACGAATAATTGTGAGGTTGTTCAAGGTGCAAGGGCAGAGCCATCAGACCTTAGTGATGTGCATGATCCTCAGACTGAGGGAAGTTCCATCAGCTCGGACGAGGTGTCAGCTGCACTGAGCGCTCATCGTGGTTGTGGTCATCTCAGTGCTAACTTACCATTGCCACAGTTGCCTGACGAAGACCCTTCCACTGTGATCCCTCAGAGCCAGCTTTTGAGCCTGCAGGAACAGGACCAAACAATAAGCAGAGTCCTGTTCTATGTGCAGCGAAAAAGGAAAGCTACCAGACGTGAGGCTGCAGCTGAACCTGCCTGCGTCAGTAAGCTCCTTAGACATTGGGAAAAGCTAAAAGTACAAAATGGGATTCTGTACAGGGTGAGAAAAGACAACCGACTGAACAAAAAGTTGTCACAGTTCATTGTGCCAGATGGCCTTAAACATGAAATTCTCCTTGGTCTCCATGACAATGCGGGTCATCAGGGCCGTGCACGGACCCTCTCCCTCGCCAGAGAGAGGTTTTTCTGGGCTGGCATGGAAACAGACATAGTAAATCATGTACGACGATGTGAACGATGCATTGTTGGCAAAACTCTTGAACCTGCAGCCCGTGCACCCCTTGAATCCATTCACACATCTGAACCAATGGAGCTGGTGTGCATTGACTTTTGGACAGCTGAACTGAGTGAAAAAAAAACTGTTGATGTCTTGGTCATAACCGACCACTTCTCCAAAATGGCACATGCCTTCCCCTGTCAGAGTCAAACTGCGAAACACATAGCTCGCCGATTGTGGGATGATTTATTCTGTGTGTATGGCTTTCCCAAGAGAATCCATTCGGATCAGGGGGCCAATTTTGAGAGCAGGCTCCTAAAAGAACTTTTGGAGATGGCAGGAGTAAAGAAGTCGCACACCACACCTTACCACCCAATGGGTAATGGTGTCACGGAGCGTTTCAATAGGACGCTGGGGAATATGTTGAGAACTCTTCCCCCAACTGCAAAAGCCAGGTGGCCTCAGGTGCTGCGGACTCTAACCTTTTGCTACAACTGTACTGTGCATGAGACGACCGGCTTTGCCCCATTTTACCTCATGTATGGTCGGGTTCCACGTCTTCCTATTGTTCCAGCATGTGGTTCAAGATGATAAAGTGATCAGCCATGGCGAGTTTGTCTCACGGTTGAAGCAGGACTTGAGCGAAGCCTCAGGGATTGCTCTAAAACACAGCCTTGACGAGCAAGCACGTCATGCCAGGCTGTACAACCGCAGAGTGAAGGGCTCTCCACTGGCTATGGGTGATCGCGTGTTGTTGGCCAACCGTGGTGAAAGAGGGAAAAGAAAGCTTGCTGACAAGTGGGACTCTACACCATACAATGTTGTGTCTGTGAGGTCTGGGATTAACGTATACAGAATCAGAGATGCCATAACTGGCAGAGAGAGAGTTGTGCACCGGAACCTTCTGCTCCAGGTTGACTTTCTTACTGTGGATGAAACTCCTGCTTTCCTTGTCGACTCAGATAATCTGGATGTGGCATGTGGAAGTGGTCGAGACTCTGTGGAGATGAACAATGTAGATGGCTACAACCAGACTATGGACTGGTTAATCCACTCACCTGACCCAGTCCCCGTCAGTGTCGCTCATTCATCTGACCCAGCCCCTGTCAGTGTCGCTCATTCTTCTGACCCAGTTTCCGCTAGTGTTGCTCACTTATCTGTGCCAGATGTATCTCACTTGGCTTTCAGAGAAGAAGTTGAGGAAAACACTGCTATTTGTTTGCAACCTTGCAGTGTTCATGCAGGTCAGGGTGGTCCGGTCACTAGTAAATATGGGAGACATGTCAGACCTCCTAAGAGGCTGATTCATGAGATGTCAACACAGAAGGTTGAGCATATATCTCCTGGTTCAAGTCCTGTGTATGCATTCTTCCATGGACTGTTTAAGTTCTAGATGACCAGGAGTTTTGGTAGTTATTTTTTTTTTTTTTCAGTTTTATAGGGGCTGCATCCAAATACTATTTTGTTTGTTCCTTGGGTATGCAATGTGTGTTGCCTTGATCGAGATGTTCAGAAGGTGTATATGGCATCTTCTACTGGTCTGTGGAAAGTATTGGGCTTGGTACCTCCTAATCCTTTTGCACTCCCTATGGGGGGATTTTGTATCGACTGTAGTTCGCATCGGTGGTTTGGCTTCACATTGAGCAACCCTCATTTTTTTTCTTTCTTTCTATTTCTTTTCTCGTTATACTGCTCTGAATTTGTCTGTTGTTTAACTGAATTTAAAGGGGGTGTATGTAACAGTGTAAATAATTACTTTCTTTTATTTGTTAAATTCTGTTAAACTTGGGACTCCAACCAATATTTTATTCTGAAAGTCCAAGGCGGAAGTTTGTGTTTGAAAGTTCAGAAGCAACCAAGCTTACGTTGTGGTAAGTCGCCGTTCTGTCCGCTTGTACATAAGTTCACTTATAAATGCAAACCATGTAAAGTACGATGTTTAAAATATAGCATAACATGTCAAATCTAATGTTACATGTTGTAAGGCGTTTTGTTGGTTTGTGTGTGATGTTTGAGGAGTTCTTGACATGTGCGCGCTAATGCGGGCCTCCTCTTTTATAGTTCGAACGGACTACGGCTGAATATATATATATGTGAACACTGGTTGTGTGTTGTCCCATGTTGCAGGTATGTTCACTTAATGTTTTTTGTTGTAAATACCACTATACGATCATTTGAAGTTTGTGTTTGAAAGTTCAGAAGCAACCAAGCTTACGTTGTGTTCGAACGGACTACGGCTGAATATATATATATGTGAACACTGGTTGTGTGTTGTCCCATGTTGCAGCTAATAAACCAGTCCAGTGCTCCACCCAACCTGTCTCTGTGAGTTCATATAAGAAGCAGAAGAGCTGCAGTGTACCCAAGGTCACACATATATATTAATTATTCTGTACTCTTATCTTTTTGTATTTAAATTCTATGATTATGACTCTTCCTTTTTTATCTTTGTAGATTTCTTTGAGGTTTTCTACAGTATTATTTTTTATCAGGATTGCTACCCCACATGATTTATCCGTACCATGGTTTGCATACATAATGTCTGTCCATTTCATTTTTATATCTTTCATGATATGGTCTGTCCAGTTCGTTTCTTGCAGACATAACATGTCATTATTTTTACATTTAATTAATAGTTTTCCAAATTTGCTTTGATTCCTTAGCCCATTTGTGTTGAATGAAATCAAGCTTAACATTAAACACATAATTATGGTTTCATTCCCAACCTTCATTTTGTCCTTCTTTCCTCCCTCTTCCTCCTTTTCTCCTCAGCTTGGAGCGCAGCTTTTCTTTTCTTTGTGGTCTCCTCCGCCTTTCGTTCCTTCTGCGGTCTGCTTACACTCTCCGTCTCTGAAATATCCTCGATAATCATGAAGTAAGCATTACTTACTAATTTAATGTTTAAATTCTCCTGCTTTACTATCAAGCATCTATTCTGGAAAAGTTTGTCTGGAACAGGACCTTCAGCAGTGACGACTAGGCACCACGTCACCTCTTAAACCGATAGCCTCATCATATTATTAAGTGTTTAAACCTGTGCTGAAAACCTGTTCATGCGGGAGCTTCCGATAACAAAATTATCTAGGGTTATGCTCAATTAAACCGGTTTTCATAGTATCGTGGTTATTACGTACGCCTGACATGCGAAAGGTCACCGGTTCGAAACCGAGCGGAAACAGTTTCATTGTTTTGAGATATACAAAGTTAATGTTTAAATTCTCCTGCTTTACTATCAAGCAGCTATTCGGGAAAAGTCTATCTGGAACAGAACCTTCAGCAGCGTCTACTTGGCACCCCGCCACCTCTTCAACCGATAGCCTCGTCATATTATTAAGTGTTTAAACCTGCGCTGAAAACCTGTTAATGCGGGAGCTTCTGCTGACAACATTTTCCAGGGTTTTGGTCAAACTAACTGGTTTCCGTAGTGTAGTGGTTATCACGTTCGCCTAACACGCGAAAGGTCCCCGGTTCGAGACCGGGCGGAAACATGGTGATAGTATTTGTGTTTAGCGCTCGTAGTTGAGAGCATAGACTGTATGAAAGTTAAACTCAAACTCTAGTTGTGAGAAGTTCTTAGAAGTGTCTGGGTGTCAACCTCCTTTCCTGATTTAACTAGCGTTACTGAATCTTCTACTTGCACCTCTCCAGCATGGACTTCTGGGGTAACCGTCTCATCCTGGATCGTCCAGCATGCAATGCACGGTTCGTAGGCCATTGGCATGTCGTGGCGGGCTTTGGCCGCAGTCGTTACGACTTTACAATTGAGGCCTAGCGTGCTGGCATTGTTCACCGCTGTAGCAGATGGGCGAATGGATGTTTAGGATAATATGTTTCAAATATGTATGATATAACCACTTACATTCACACCTGACCACTCTGACGGGATTCTGATGGGTTGCCAGATTATCCGTATATGTGTTTCCGTAGTGTAGTGGTTATCACGTTCGCCTCACACGCGAAGGCCAGCCGCGTATAGCCGTAGAACGCTTACTAGCCAATCAGAAGCGAGGAAGAAAATGCCGCGGATCGGTCGAAGAACTCTTTGTCGAGCAGGAGCGTCTCCCAGAGGAGGTGGTTCGAATCCCACGTTAGCCAAACAAACCAAACTCTTATTTGATTTAGAACACTCTTATATTCTTTCTACAGCATGTGTAGATGATCCGAAACAATTCCTTTACAACTATTTTCAACTTTGTAGGCCTATGTGAATTTTAATCACTTTTTGGACATGTGGAAATAATTAATCTTTGACGATAATATGATAATAAGACCTTGTTATTAAAGGATAAATAATAATTCTACTTTTACTTACTGTTTCTTGAAACGTTTGAATTGAACTTAATGATAATAAAAACATTTAAAAATATTTATATTATATAAATTATGCATGAAAGGCACCACAATATGCTCCACGAAGCAAATAATCCAGAAACAAGTTGCTGCCCTTCGATGAAAGTGTCATATTTAATTGTACATGAACACGAGCTGAATAATTAAACACCCAAAATCCAAACTGACATTGAAGATAAATAAAGTTAATATATGCAAGCAAAGGAACAATGCAAATGTACAGAACATATTTACTAAAAAAGTGTAAACATATACAATATTATAGAAAAGAGGACTGTTAGTTATTAAACACCCAAAGTCCAAACTGATATTGAAGATAAATCAAGATAATATGTAAGCAAAGGAACAATTCAAATGTACAGAATATATTTACAAAAAAGTGTAAACATATACAATATTATAGAAAAGTGGACTATTAGTTATTAAACACCCAAAGTCCAAACTGAGATAATATATAAGCAAAGGAACAATACAAATGTACAGAATATATTTAATAGAAAGTGTAAACATATATGATATTATGAAATGATTAGTCAAGGTCTAATCATTTAATTTCAGAAAAGAGGACTATTATTCCTCCTCAACTCCTCTTCTCTGAAACCCATCGGACCCTTTCTGCCTCAAAAAAGTCTGACTGCTGGAACTCCATCCAGGTCATCTCCTTGACCATGCCCTTGTCCTTGTAAAGGGACAACACTCTGGAGGGGCAGTAAATGTATTTCCCTGGGATGTCAGGGAAACAGGCATGGACATGAGGGCTGCCAGGACCCTGCTTTAGTGGTTGGTGACAGAATCTGCACAGGCGACCTGTTGGAAGCTGCACTGCAGACTTTCGCTTTGTCCTCTCCTCTGCCACCTTCTTCCACGCTGCACTCCTCTCTTTTACAGCCTCAAGCTCCCTGGCAAAAAAGGGGGAGGCAGCAAAGTCCACAAAAGACATCCTGGGGTCTTTGAGGCCTTCCTCTCTATACATTTTAAAGACCCGTTGGGAGCAGTAAAAGTACTTCACCTCAGGGGACTGAAAAAAAAAGTGAACAGTGGACCCATCGCCAAGGTACCTGGACTTTGGCTGACCACAGGACAAACAGTTTCTGGGCACCTTTCTCTCCTGCCTTGGTTGTTGCTGCTGTTGTTTCTGGAGGATCTCTGACACGATCTTCTCCACTGTGGCCCGGCTCAGTGACTCCTCCGGGGGGGGGGGAGCCACAGCTGGAGGGTTGACGGTCGCAGGAGGCAGGGCTGTGACGGGTACACAGACTGTTTTGCTGCCTGTGGTCAAACTCTGCCACAGCTGCTGAGTCTCCAAAACCTTCTCTGGGCTGGTGTTGAGAGAGGAGCTGGTGTTTTTCAGCTTGGCCAGATGCTTGACATATCTGGAGATATGCTGGCCTGTGGTCGGATGAAGGAGGCTGTTGGGATCCGTGCACGCCCTCTGCACCATGGCAGCATATTCCGCATCCACCCTCTTCAGAAGAGCTTTGGCTCCATGATGTTTAGCCAGAAGCCCATCGATGGCTGCTCTCATGGGGGCCGTCCACCGGCCGTGGTCCAGGACTTGAACCAGGCCTCCCGTCTTAATGGGTCCAGTGCGGGCGGCTCGAGGAGAGGAGGATATGGGCAGTGGCGCTACCCCTCGCAGGTCTAAGGAATAAAGCATATGTTTATTATATTGTTTATGTTATTATTACAAGCTAATTGTATACAGTAGCCATGTGTGAAGTTGTTTTTAACAGTTAACTGTTGTGCATGAGGAATGGTAGGTGGGTAACCTGTATCCATCAAAGGGTGAGGCTCTTCTTTGGCCGTGGCAGATGCTGGCATAGGTGGCTGGAAACTGAGGATCGGCACTGCTCCCACTGGGTTGTCCTGGACAGTGCCATCACTGGTCTCCTGAAATACAGCATCAAATGTAATGATTGAGTCAGTCAGTCATTCTGTCAGTGGGTTGGAAATTGACAGTGTGTGATTCATCTGGATTACCTGAGAGTCTGTGCCCGCAACAATGTCATGCACCTCATCCAGGGCAGAGGAGTGCAGCTGTGTTGCCACGGTTACAGCAGCAGAGGTGTTGTGCTGTGTCCTGTGTTTGTCCCAGTTTAAAACCACAGGACGACAGCCTGGCTCCACGTACTGCAGCCCGAATCTCTCCCCTGTGTCCCTGTTTGAGATGTGCAGAGCTGGGTATTTTCGCACCCCTGTCACCCTTTGACAGGCTGCGTTCAGTTCCCAAATGAGCAGGGGGTCAAACACAGCTGGCAGCTCCACACCAGGCTGCTTCAGGTCCACAAGCCTCTGAAAGTTCCAGCGCACCACTCCAGTCATGGCCTGGGCCTGGAAGAGCTCAGTGGACACCCGGTTGCCAGTCACCCACTGGGCCTGGTGACAGTGGAAGCCCTCCTGCTGAGACGTGCCTCTAACAGGGATCCAAACAGGTACAGCCGCTCCTTCGCCCTTGGTGTAATTAAGCTGCAAGGTGCCACCGTATCTGTAGAGGATCCCCTCCTCCACCTCAGGGTCACTCAAGCAGCCTCTTAAGATGTGTATCCGCTGAATCCTCCACACCTTGAACATGGAGGCCTTATAGAGGAGCACATCATTCACGTCCTTTGCCAGGTGGAAGTGATGGAGGACGTCTTCCACTCTCTGCAGCAGTTCTCTGGGCTGTGGCACCTGTGTCCTGCAGTGATCTCTCATGTGCTGCTTGGTTGGATTGGCAGGAGAGATTCCACAGAAGGTGTAAGCGTCCTTCAGTCTCTCGAGATCCCCCTGGTCCACAACGAGAAAGGCTGCAGAGAGGAACTGGCAGAAGGAGCTGTACAGAGGATGATGCTCTGACACACACTCTCTGGTAAGCCGGCGCATACAATGAAACAAGTCTAACTTGATGCTAATGTCTACATTAAACTTGTTCCTTGCGGCACTTGTGTTGGCGAGGTTTCCAGAGGTGGCCTCTGTGACTATAGCCTCTGTGGTCTTCCAGCAGTCCCATGACAGGTGCTCCTGAGCTCTGGTGTCCAGGACCTTGAAGGCAGCACAGCAGTCCCTAAAACATTAAAAACACATTTTATTGCAGTCGAAAAATATATATTTTTGGATGAAATACTATTAGACTATTCATCTATTTACAATATTAAAAAAACTAGATCTTTCTATTCTATTTTAGAATTCCATTTCTTTATATTTGTATCTCAGATTAGTCAGATGACACAATAAACTGTGCAAAATGGAATAAATGGGTGAAATCAAACAAACGTGTGTAAGTCTAGTACATTTTTAAACATAAACACTTTATACCTGTCCACCCAGTGGCAGCATGCCTTCTCCACTCCAGCTGCAGTGTAGCGTTGAGCCAGTCCCTGATACACCAGATGAAGGGACCGATCACACTCTGACTGCAGCATCACCCAGCTCAGGATCATCCAGTTCTCATTCATGATGGCGTAGGAAGACATGGTGCCAGACGACAGCACGACCTTCCTCGCCACTTTCCGAGTGTGATCCGACCTCAGTGCCCGTCCAAAGGTCCCCTGCAGCAGTAGTGTGAGGAGCTGCTCCTGCCTCTGATACTCCTGGACCTGGCAGTTGACCAGGTAGTGCGAAGAAAGAGACACTCCCCGCCAGCCATCAGCATCTGAATATCCCCCGAATGAAGCTGGAGTGTCTGCCTGTCTGAGGTGCCCAGTGATGGTCTTCTGGCCGTAGGCTCCTTCCTCAGCATCCCTGATGTTCTGCACACTCAGCAGGTAGGCCAGATGAGCTCGCTCATACTTAAGATGGACCGCCTCTGTCAGCTGCTTGGTCATGTCCTCCGGTGATCTGCCACTGCGTCTCAGCTCATCCATCACCGATTTGCAGATGGCTTTTTTGTGCGTCAGGAAGGCTGGCACAATGTTATTGAAGCGTTTTGGCAACATCTCCAGCCATTGGGGTTTGTCAGCATGCCAGTACCTCTTACAGGCTTTACAGGTGAGCCGTGAAGCAAAAAGATAGTACTGACCACTGGTGCCGATGATCACTCTGGGCCGTCCAACACCAGAAGAAGCTACCTGAGGGTTGGGACAACCATGAAGGCAGGGCAGGACAAAATTGTTCCTCACCCTCTCCATGATCGCATGCTCCGGCTTCCAAATGAAGAACGGGTGGAGCTGAAAATATTTGGGCGAAGGCAGTGCAGCAATATTGTCTATGAGCTCAGGCTGAGGTGGATAGCGCCACAGGGTAATCATGTTCATTGGGTGACGTACTGGACGTGACCCTGGCCACAGACCCAATGTCTCAAGCTCAGTCTTCATCCAGATCTGCTGCTGATGGGAGCAGTTCCACTGTGCAACATCCTGATTGTAGCCTGGGGCTGCTGGCTGCCTGACAGGAGGCGCAGGACATGGTGGAGCTGTAAAACACAAACATATAAAACACTACAGTATATTCAGAGTACAAGGAAATAAAATCGAGCTCTATATCAATGGACATGGTTAAACTAGTGTTAAGAATTCTTACCTTCATCATGGACAGTGTCTCCCTGTGCTTCCACAGGGGCAATACTCAGTAGGGATGATGTATCTAGGATGGTGAGATACAAACAGGAAAGTGTTGGCAACATGTGCTTAAGATATAATTTCTCAGAGCATTTAAGAAAATAAAACATTTACTTTTAGGAAGAGATGGACCTGCTCTTATTCCAGACTCCAAAGGACTGCGGGAGACTGCCTTTCTGTGTGCTTTGGAAAAAAGTTGTAACAAAACATGAGCACTATATATAAATGAATGAAAATGTGATTAATCAGAAAGAAACTGATATTTATGTGAGATACACTGGAGGTATAAGAGCACTACTGTCATACTTTGTTTCAACACATCGGGCTCCTGCTCTCTTATCCCGAGCTCTGGGGCAATGGCGAGCAGCTGGGCAGGGACCGGCAACAGGGCCTTCGCTGTGGCTATGGGATTAAAAGGAAAACATATAAATGTCATGCAATCTGAATGACATCCAGGATGAAGTGGGAAGGAAACAAATATAATAACCTTTCGCAGCAGTCACAGTGGGGTCATCCGGTTCTGCAGGTCTAGCAGCAGTAGCTGGTGGCTTCGTCCTGTGAGCTGTAAAAACAATCAGTGTCATTTTCCTCACACATTTAAGTTTCTTATGCTTTGCAATCTGACTTTACCTGTTGTCTTTGCAGCTAACTGGTAGCACAGACTAAACATTTTTCATTCAATTTTGAATTGTTGTGTATTTGAAATGTAATAACACAAATCGTTTAAGCATCTGAGAACAGGTAAAGCACAGAAGCAATATAAGTATATAGTAAGAATATCACTGGTCAATCAAAGATGTGGCATGTGAACCTGTATCTAAGCCTCTGTGGTATTTCACACGCCAAATCCTTGAACGACAGCTTAAATGAAGCATGCTTATAACACAAAACACTTACCATCTTCGACGGCATGTTAATTCCTTTGGTTAGTTGGAGAGCAAGAGAACACAAACATCAGAACAGACCAGAACACGGCCAAAATAACAAACTAGTTGACAAAAAATAGTAACGACAGGTGAATTCTGTTGTAAACAGAATCCTCCGTCCGCACTGATGAAGAAAAACCTTTCGTTGGATCCACAGCTGCTCTTCCCTGGACTGCTGCTGGTGGGCCTGAAAGCACAGGGGACATTTGATCAAGTACCGGAAGAGTTACGGTTTCACCCTTGATGATCCACCTGCTTACTCCGGTGTCAAATAAAGATGGAGACAGGTTCAACATCTGTCTCTCCAGTTCCTCGTCCTCCTCCATCACTAGGAGATTAAACAAAACATTCATTGTGTTTTAGGTACATTAAAAGATCATGAAGTCAGTATTTGAATATTGTTGTTAACTGACCTAGAGTGCCTGCTGTTGGGGTGGAGGCAGTAGATGTGGTGGAGGCAGTAGATGTGGTGGAGCCTTCTGCAGGTGTTTGACAGGAGATTAAACAAAACATTCATTGTGTTTTAGGTACATTCAAAGATCATGAAGTCAGTATTTGAATATTGTTGTGAACTGACCTAGAGTGCCTGATGTTGGGGTGGAGGCAGTAGATGTGGTGGAGGCAGTAGATGTGGTGGAGCCTTCTGCAGGTGTTGGACAGGAGATTAAACAAAACATTCATTGTGTTTTAGGTACATTCAAAGATCATGAAGTCAGTATTTGAATATTGTTGTGAACTGACCTAGAGTGCCTGATGTTGGGATGGAGGCAGTAGATGTAGTGGAGCCTTCTGCAGGTGTTGGACAGGATTCAGCCCTTTCCTGCTTGAGGATGTACTGCTGCAGGTTGTACATCTTGCTGTTTTTGATGCACTTTTGGCGTGAGATGTAGGCAGCATAACCATCCGCCCTGCTCTCCCAGATCTGCCTCCAGGTGGTTTTGGCCCTGCGACCAAAGCCGACAATATTGTCCCCCTCTGACGCCACAGGTTCAGCAGGGTTCCTGGAGATCAGGTAGTTCCTCAGGTCCTGTATTTCCTGGAAGCTCCTGGCATAGTCCAGAAAAGACAGCAGGCTGTCCTTACTGTGTCCCTGTGGGTTGAAGGTCCCGGCTCTCTCCTCATCGTCTACCTTTTTCATCAGGTAGATGGTGTAGCCAACATCGTTCTCGAGGAGCCACTTGAACGATTTTCCCTGGTACTTGCCAAACTGCAGCAGGTACTCTCCCATCACCTCCTGTCGGTCCGACACATCCCCTCCTCGCTGGATGACCACAGTGCGAGCGCTGGTCTTCACTAGCTCAGGTTTCTCAGCGGGACTATTGACCTGAAGCCCAGGATTATGTTTTATCCTCATGGCCTCAGAGGATGGGTCCTGCCGCAGATGACCCGATGGTCCCCTCCTAAATGTCACCGTCATCTTTCCGGGGAAGAAGCTGACGGGATTCATGATTTCTTTTCACTGCAAAAAAGAATGCATATTACATAGTTGTATATGATTATACAGTAAGAGTAGCTAGTATAAGTTATATTGTAATGTAGTAATAATTAAAGCTATATAATAATACTGTTATATTAACAGCATTATTCATATCAACATTAATGAGCATTTGTAATGAGTCTAGTGGGTTTAACCCACGTAAATTAACTTAACTTAACTGAGACAATACTAATCCCCCTTCAGATAGTAGTCAGAGAGTATCGATTAATGAGGGGTATTTGTATTTATATATATATAGATAGAGATATTTCAGTGTGACGCTGACCTGACAGATGGCTCTTACAGTGTGTACACAGTAATATTATTTAGAAGCTGTTGTAACATATAACGTTACGTATAAAAGTGAATTTACGAGTTAAAAACAATAGGTCCAACTTACAATTGAAAAGCTAACTTGTTGTTGTTAACTTGGTGTCTCCTGGCGAAAAGTAAACTTGTCCACGGATGAAAATAAATGTCAACTCTTCCAGAACGTTCAACGCCCGAGAACGTTCGATGCTGTCTGTCACTCAGAAAAGAAATCATCTCCTTACTTCTGCCGAGGGGGGAAACAGCGCCACCAAAATCCCGCTTGTGGCCAGAAAAATATTACATCCGTAGTGATAAGAACTACCATAGAGAATGAATGGGAAAAGTTAAGGAAGTTAAGGACGACTATTCTCGGCTCCCGCGCGAAAGGTCCCCGGTTCGAGACCGGGAGGAAACAGTTTCATTGTTTTGAGATATACAAAGTTAATGTTTAAATTCTCCTGCTTTACTATCAAGCAGCAGCGTCTACTTGGCACCCCGCCACCTCTTCAACCGATAGCCTCGTCATATTATTAAGTGTTTAAACCTGCGCTGAAAACCTGTTAATGCGGGAGCTTCTGCTGACAACATTTTCCAGGGTTTTGGTCAAACTAACTGGTTTCCGTAGTGTAGTGGTTATCACGTTCGCCTAACACGCGAAAGGTCCCCGGTTCGAGACCGGGCGGAAACATGGTGATAGTATTTGTGTTTAGCGCTCGTAGTTGAGAGCATAGACTGTATGAAAGTTAAACTCAATCTCTAGTTGTGAGAAGTTCTTAGAAGTGTCTGGGTGTCAACCTCCTTTCCTGATTTGCCTAGCGTTACTGAATCTTCTACGTGCACCTCTCCAGCATGGACTTCTGGGGTAACCGTCTCATCCTGGATCGTCTAGCATGCAATGCACGGTTCGTAGGCCATTGGCATGTCGTGGCGGGCTTTGGCCGCAGTCGTTACGACTTTACAATTGAGGCCTAGCGTGCTAGCATTGTTCACCGCTGTAGCAGATGGGCGAATGGATGTTTAGGATAATATGTTTCAAATATGTATGATATAACCACTTACATTCACACCTGACCACTCTGACGGGATTCTGATGGGTTGCCAGATTATCCGTATATGTGTTTCCGTAGTGTAGTGGTTATCACGTTCGCCTCACTCGCGAAAGGTCCCCGGTTCGAAACCGGGCGGAAACAGCATTACATTTTTGAGGTATACAAAGTTAATGTTTAAATTCTCCTGCTTTACTATCAAGAAGCTGTTCGTGAAGAGTCTATCTTGAACAGAACCTTCAGCAGCGTCTACTTGGCACCACGCCACCTCTTGAACCGATAGCCTCGTCATATTATTAAGTATTTAAACCAACGCGGAAAACCTGTTCATGCGGGTGCTTCTAATGACAATTTTTTCTAGGTTTTTTTTCAAACTCACAGGTTTCCGTAGTGTAGTGGTTATCACGTTCGCCTTACACGCGAAAGGTCCCCGGTTCAAGACCGGGCGGAAACAGCATTACTTACAAATTTAATGTTTAAATTCTCCTGCTTTACTATCAAGCATCTATTCTGGAAAAGTCTGTCTGGAACAGGACCTTCAGCAGTGACGACTGGGCACCACGTCACCTCTTAAACCGATAGCCTTATCATATTATTAAGTGTTTAAACCTGTGCTGAAAACCTGTTCATGCGGGAGCTTCCGATAACAAAATTATCTAGGGTTTTGCTCAATTAAACCGGTTTCCTTAGTATAGTGGTTATTACGTACGCCTGACATGCAAAAGGTCACCGGTTCGAAACCGAGCGGAAACAGTTTCATTGTTTTGAGATATACAAAGTTAATGTTTAAATTCTCCTGCTTTACTATCAAGCATCTATTCTGGAAAAGTCTGTCTGGAACAGGACCTTCAGCAGCGTCTACTTGGCACCCCGCCACCTCTTCAACCGATAGCCTCGTCATATTATTAAGTGTTTAAACCTGCGCTGAAAACCTGTTAATGCGGGAGCTTCTCCTGACAACATTTTCCAGGGTTTTGGTCAAACTAACTGGTTTCCGTAGTGTAGTGGTTATCACGTTCGCCTAACACGCGAAAGGTCCCCGGTTCGAGACCGGGCGGAAACATGGCGATAGTATTTGTGTTTAGCGCTCGTAGTTGAGAGCATAGACTGTATGAAAGTTAAACTCAAACTCTAGTTGTGAGAAGTTCTTAGAAGTGTCTGGGTGTCATCCTCCTTTCCTGATTTGCCTAGCGTTACTGAATCTTCTACGTGCACCTCTCCAGCATGGACTTCTGGGGTAACCGTCTCATCCTGGATCGTCTAGCATGCAATGCACGGTTCGTCGGCCATCGGCATGTCGTGGCGGGCTTTGGCCGCAGTCGTTACGACTTTACAATTGAGGCCTAGCGTGCTGGCATTGTTCACCGCTGTAGCAGATGGGCGAATGGATGTTTAGGATAATATGTTTCAAATATGTATGATATAACCACTTACATTCACACCTGACCACTCTGACGGGATTCTGATGGGTTGCCAGATTATCCGTATATGTGTTTCCGTAGTGTAGTGGTTATCACGTTCGCCTCACACGCGAAAGGTCCCCGGTTCGAAACCGGGCGGAAACAGCATTACTTTTTTGAGGTATACAAAGTTAATGTTTAAATTCTCCTGCTTTACTATCAAGAAGCTGTTCGTGAAGAGTCTATCTTGAACAGAACCTTCAGCAGCGTCTACTTGGCACCACGCCACCTCTTGAACCGATAGCCTCGTCATATTATTAAGTATTTCAACCAACGCGGAAAACCTGTTCATGCGGGTGCTTCTAATGACAATTTTTTCTAGGTTTTTTTTCAAACTCACAGGTTTCCGTAGTGTAGTGGTTATCACGTTCGCCTTACACGCGAAAGGTCCCCGGTTCAAGACCGGGCGGAAACAGCATTACTTACAAATTTAATGTTTAAATTCTCCTGCTTTACTATCAAGCATCTATTCTGGAAAAGTCTGTCTGGAACAGGACCTTCAGCAGTGACGACTGGGCACCACGTCACCTCTTAAACCGATAGCCTCATCATATTATTAAGTGTTTAAACCTGTGCTGAAAACCTGTTCATGCGGGAGCTTCCGATAACAAAATTATCTAGGGTTTTGCTCAATTAAACCGGTTTCCTTAGTATAGTGGTTATTACGTACGCCTGACATGCAAAAGGTCACCGGTTCGAAACCGAGCGGAAACAGTTTCATTGTTTTGAGATATACAAAGTTAATGTTTAAATTCTCCTGCTTTACTATCAAGCATCTATTCTGGAAAAGTCTGTCTGGAACAGGACCTTCAGCAGCGTCTACTTGGCACCCCGCCACCTCTTCAACCGATAGCCTCGTCATATTATTAAGTGTTTAAACCTGCGCTGAAAACCTGTTAATGCGGGAGCTTCTCCTGACAACATTTTCCAGGGTTTTGGTCAAACTAACTGGTTTCCGTAGTGTAGTGGTTATCACGTTCGCCTAACACGCGAAAGGTCCCCGGTTCGAGACCGGGCGGAAACATGGCGATAGTATTTGTGTTTAGCGCTCGTAGTTGAGAGCATAGACTGTATGAAAGTTAAACTCAAACTCTAGTTGTGAGAAGTTCTTAGAAGTGTCTGGGTGTCAACCTCCTTTCCTGATTTGCCTAGCGTTACTGAATCTTCTACGTGCACCTCTCCAGCATGGACTTCTGGGGTAACCGTCTCATCCTGGATCGTCTAGCATGCAATGCACGGTTCGTCGGCCATTGGCATGTCGTGGCGGGCTTTGGCCGCAGTCGTTACGACTTTACAATTGAGGCCTAGCGTGCTAGCATTGTTCACCGCTGTAGCAGATGGGCGAATGGATGTTTAGGATAATATGTTTCAAATATGTATGATATAACCACTTACATTCACACCTGACCACTCTGACGGGATTCTGATGGGTTGCCAGATTATCCGTATATGTGTTTCCGTAGTGTAGTGGTTATCACGTTCGCCTCACACGCGAAAGGTCCCCGGTTCGAAACCGGGCGGAAATAGCATTACTTTTTTGAGGTATACAAAGTTAATGTTTAAATTCTCCTGCTTTACTATCAAGAAGCTGTTCGTGAAGAGTCTATCTTGAACAGAACCTTCAGCAGCGTCTACTTGGCACCACGCCACCTCTTGAACCGATAGCCTCGTCATATTATTAAGTATTTAAACCAACGCGGAAAACCTGTTCATGCGGGTGCTTCTAATGACAATTTTTTCTAGGTTTTTTTTCAAACTCACAGGTTTCCGTAGTGTAGTGGTTATCACGTTCGCCTTACACGCGAAAGGTCCCCGGTTCAAGACCGGGCGGAAACAGCATTACTTACAAATTTAATGTTTAAATTCTCCTGCTTTACTATCAAGCATCTATTCTGGAAAAGTCTGTCTGGAACAGGACCTTCAGCAGTGACGACTGGGCACCACGTCACCTCTTAAACCGATAGCCTCATCATATTATTAAGTGTTTAAACCTGTGCTGAAAACCTGTTCATGCGGGAGCTTCCGATTACAAAATTATCTAGGGTTTTGCTCAATTAAACCGGTTTCCTTAGTATAGTGGTTATTACGTACGCCTGACATGCAAAAGGTCACCGGTTCGAAACCGAGCGGAAACAGTTTCATTGTTTTGAGATATACAAAGTTAATGTTTAAATTCTCCTGCTTTACTATCAAGCAGCTATTCGGGATAAGTCTATCTGGAACAGAACCTTCAGCAGCGTCTACTTGGCACCCCGCCACCTCTTCAACCGATAGCCTCGTCATATTATTAAGTGTTTAAACCTGCGCTGAAAACCTGTTAATGCGGGAGCTTCTGCTGACAACATTTTCCAGGGTTTTGGTCAAACTAACTGGTTTCCGTAGTATAGTGGTTATCACGTTCGCCTAACACGCGAAAGGTCCCCGGTTCGAGACCGGGCGGAAACATGGTGATAGTATTTGTGTTTAGCGCTCGTAGTTGAGAGCATAGACTGTATGAAAGTTAAACTCAAACTCTAGTTGTGAGAAGTTCTTAGAAGTGTCTGGGTGTCAACCTCCTTTCCTGATTTGCCTAGCGTTACTGAATCTTCTACGTGCACCTCTCCAGCATGGACTTCTGGGGTAACCGTCTCATCCTGGATCGTCTAGCATGCAATGCACGGTTCGTAGGCCATTGGCATGTCGTGGCGGGCTTTGGCCGCAGTCGTTACGACTTTACAATTGAGGCCTATCGTGCTGGCATTGTTCACCGCTGTAGCAGATGGGCGAATGGATGTTTAGGATAATATGTTTCAAATATGAATGATATAACCACTTACATTAACACCTGACCACTCTGACGGGATTCTGATGGGTTGCCAGATTATCCGTATATGTGTTTCAGTAGTGTAGTGGTTATCACGTTCGCCTCACACGCGAAAGGTCCCCGGTTCGAGACCGGGCGGAAACATGGTGATAGTATTTGTGTTTAGCGCTCGTAGTTGAGAGCATAGACTGTATGAAAGTTAAACTCAAACTCTAGTTGTGAGAAGTTCTTAGAAGTGTCTGGGTGTCAACCTCCTTTCCTGATTTGCCTAGCGTTACTGAATCTTCTACGTGCACCTCTCCAGCATGGACTTCTGGGGTAACCGTCTCATCCTGGATCGTCTAGCATGCAATGCACGGTTCGTAGGCCATTGGCATGTCGTGGCGGGCTTTGGCCGCAGTCGTTACGACTTTACAATTGAGGCCTAGCGTGCTAGCATTGTTCACCGCTGTAGCAGATGGGCGAATGGATGTTTAGGATAATATGTTTCAAATATGTATGATATAACCACTTACATTCACACCTGACCACTCTGACGGGATTCTGATGGGTTGCCAGATTATCCGTATATGTGTTTCCGTAGTGTAGTGGTTATCACGTTCGCCTCACACGCGAAAGGTCCCCGGTTCGAAACCGGGCGGAAACAGCATTACATTTTTGAGGTATACAAAGTTAATGTTTAAATTCTCCTGCTTTACTATCAAGAAGCTGTTCGTGAAGAGTCTATCTTGAACAGAACCTTCAGCAGCGTCTACTTGGCACCACGCCACCTCTTGAACCGATAGCCTCGTCATATTATTAAGTATTAAAACCAACGCGGAAAACCTGTTCATGCGGGTGCTTCTAATGACAATTTTTTCTAGTTTTTTTTTCAAACTCACAGGTTTCCGTAGTGTAGTGGTTATCACGTTCGCCTTACACGCGAAAGGTCCCCGGTTCAAGACCGGGCGGAAACAGCATTACTTACAAATTTAATGTTTAAATTCTCCTGCTTTACTATCAAGCATCTATTCTGGAAAAGTCTGTCTGGAACAGGACTTTCAGCAGTGACGACTGGGCACCACGTCACCTCTTAAACCGATAGCCTCATCATATTATTAAGTGTTTAAACCTGTGCTGAAAACCTGTTCATGCGGGAGCTTCCGATAACAAAATTATCTAGGGTTTTGCTCAATTAAACCGGTTTCCTTAGTATAGTGGTTATTACGTACGCCTGACATGCAAAAGGTCACCGGTTCGAAACCGAGCGGAAACAGTTTCATTGTTTTGAGATATACAAAGTTAATGTTTAAATTCTCCTGCTTTACTATCAAGCATCTATTCTGGAAAAGTCTGTCTGGAACAGGACCTTCAGCAGCGTCTACTTGGCACCCCGCCACCTCTTCAACCGATAGCCTCGTCATATTATTAAGTGTTTAAACCTGCGCTGAAAACCTGTTAATGCGGGAGCTTCTGCTGACAACATTTTCCAGGGTTTTGGTCAAACTAACTGGTTTCCGTAGTATAGTGGTTATCACGTTCGCCTAACACGCGAAAGGTCCCCGGTTCGAGACCGGGCGGAAACATGGTGATAGTATTTGTGTTTAGCGCTCGTAGTTGAGAGCATAGACTGTATGAAAGTTAAACTCAAACTCTAGTTGTGAGAAGTTCTTAGAAGTGTCTGGGTGTCAACCTCCTTTCCTGATTTGCCTAGCGTTACTGAATCTTCTACGTGCACCTCTCCAGCATGGACTTCTGGGGTAACCGTCTCATCCTGGATCGTCTAGCATGCAATGCACGGTTCGTAGGCCATTGGCATGTCGTGGCGGGCTTTGGCCGCAGTCGTTACGACTTTACAATTGAGGCCTATCGTGCTGGCATTGTTCACCGCTGTAGCAGATGGGCGAATGGATGTTTAGGATAATATGTTTCAAATATGAATGATATAACCACTTACATTAACACCTGACCACTCTGACGGGATTCTGATGGGTTGCCAGATTATCCGTATATGTGTTTCAGTAGTGTAGTGGTTATCACGTTCGCCTCACACGCGAAAGGTCCCCGGTTCGAGACCGGGCGGAAACATGGTGATAGTATTTGTGTTTAGCGCTCGTAGTTGAGAGCATAGACTGTATGAAAGTTAAACTCAAACTCTAGTTGTGAGAAGTTCTTAGAAGTGTCTGGGTGTCAACCTCCTTTCCTGATTTGCCTAGCGTTACTGAATCTTCTACGTGCACCTCTCCAGCATGGACTTCTGGGGTAACCGTCTCATCCTGGATCGTCTAGCATGCAATGCACGGTTCGTAGGCCATTGGCATGTCGTGGCGGGCTTTGGCCGCAGTCGTTACGACTTTACAATTGAGGCCTAGCGTGCTAGCATTGTTCACCGCTGTAGCAGATGGGCGAATGGATGTTTAGGATAATATGTTTCAAATATGTATGATATAACCACTTACATTCACACCTGACCACTCTGACGGGATTCTGATGGGTTGCCAGATTATCCGTATATGTGTTTCCGTAGTGTAGTGGTTATCACGTTCGCCTCACACGCGAAAGGTCCCCGGTTCGAAACCGGGCGGAAACAGCATTACATTTTTGAGGTATACAAAGTTAATGTTTAAATTCTCCTGCTTTACTATCAAGAAGCTGTTCGTGAAGAGTCTATCTTGAACAGAACCTTCAGCAGCGTCTACTTGGCACCACGCCACCTCTTGAACCGATAGCCTCGTCATATTATTAAGTATTAAAACCAACGCGGAAAACCTGTTCATGCGGGTGCTTCTAATGACAATTTTTTCTAGTTTTTTTTTCAAACTCACAGGTTTCCGTAGTGTAGTGGTTATCACGTTCGCCTTACACGCGAAAGGTCCCCGGTTCAAGACCGGGCGGAAACAGCATTACTTACAAATTTAATGTTTAAATTCTCCTGCTTTACTATCAAGCATCTATTCTGGAAAAGTCTGTCTGGAACAGGACTTTCAGCAGTGACGACTGGGCACCACGTCACCTCTTAAACCGATAGCCTCATCATATTATTAAGTGTTTAAACCTGTGCTGAAAACCTGTTCATGCGGGAGCTTCCGATAACAAAATTATCTAGGGTTTTGCTCAATTAAACCGGTTTCCTTAGTATAGTGGTTATTACGTACGCCTGACATGCAAAAGGTCACCGGTTCGAAACCGAGCGGAAACAGTTTCATTGTTTTGAGATATACAAAGTTAATGTTTAAATTCTCCTGCTTTACTATCAAGCATCTATTCTGGAAAAGTCTGTCTGGAACAGGACCTTCAGCAGCGTCTACTTGGCACCCCGCCACCTCTTCAACCGATAGCCTCGTCATATTATTAAGTGTTTAAACCTGCGCTGAAAACCTGTTAATGCGGGAGCTTCTGCTGACAACATTTTCCAGGGTTTTGGTCAAACTAACTGGTTTCCGTAGTATAGTGGTTATCACGTTCGCCTAACACGCGAAAGGTCCCCGGTTCGAGACCGGGCGGAAACATGGTGATAGTATTTGTGTTTAGCGCTCGTAGTTGAGAGCATAGACTGTATGAAAGTTAAACTCAAACTCTAGTTGTGAGAAGTTCTTAGAAGTGTCTGGGTGTCAACCTCCTTTCCTGATTTGCCTAGCGTTACTGAATCTTCTACGTGCACCTCTCCAGCATGGACTTCTGGGGTAACCGTCTCATCCTGGATCGTCTAGCATGCAATGCACGGTTCGTAGGCCATTGGCATGTCGTGGCGGGCTTTGGCCGCAGTCGTTACGACTTTACAATTGAGGCCTATCGTGCTGGCATTGTTCACCGCTGTAGCAGATGGGCGAATGGATGTTTAGGATAATATGTTTCAAATATGAATGATATAACCACTTACATTAACACCTGACCACTCTGACGGGATTCTGATGGGTTGCCAGATTATCCGTATATGTGTTTCAGTAGTGTAGTGGTTATCACGTTCGCCTCACACGCGAAAGGTCCCCGGTTCGAGACCGGGCGGAAACATGGTGATAGTATTTGTGTTTAGCGCTCGTAGTTGAGAGCATAGACTGTATGAAAGTTAAACTCAAACTCTAGTTGTGAGAAGTTCTTAGAAGTGTCTGGGTGTCAACCTCCTTTCCTGATTTGCCTAGCGTTACTGAATCTTCTACGTGCACCTCTCCAGCATGGACTTCTGGGGTAACCGTCTCATCCTGGATCGTCTAGCATGCAATGCACGGTTCGTAGGCCATTGGCATGTCGTGGCGGGCTTTGGCCGCAGTCGTTACGACTTTACAATTGAGGCCTAGCGTGCTAGCATTGTTCACCGCTGTAGCAGATGGGCGAATGGATGTTTAGGATAATATGTTTCAAATATGTATGATATAACCACTTACATTCACACCTGACCACTCTGACGGGATTCTGATGGGTTGCCAGATTATCCGTATATGTGTTTCCGTAGTGTAGTGGTTATCACGTTCGCCTCACACGCGAAAGGTCCCCGGTTCGAAACCGGGCGGAAACAGCATTACATTTTTGAGGTATACAAAGTTAATGTTTAAATTCTCCTGCTTTACTATCAAGAAGCTGTTCGTGAAGAGTCTATCTTGAACAGAACCTTCAGCAGCGTCTACTTGGCACCACGCCACCTCTTGAACCGATAGCCTCGTCATATTATTAAGTATTAAAACCAACGCGGAAAACCTGTTCATGCGGGTGCTTCTAATGACAATTTTTTCTAGTTTTTTTTTCAAACTCACAGGTTTCCGTAGTGTAGTGGTTATCACGTTCGCCTTACACGCGAAAGGTCCCCGGTTCAAGACCGGGCGGAAACAGCATTACTTACAAATTTAATGTTTAAATTCTCCTGCTTTACTATCAAGCATCTATTCTGGAAAAGTCTGTCTGGAACAGGACTTTCAGCAGTGACGACTGGGCACCACGTCACCTCTTAAACCGATAGCCTCATCATATTATTAAGTGTTTAAACCTGTGCTGAAAACCTGTTCATGCGGGAGCTTCCGATAACAAAATTATCTAGGGTTTTGCTCAATTAAACCGGTTTCCTTAGTATAGTGGTTATTACGTACGCCTGACATGCAAAAGGTCACCGGTTCGAAACCGAGCGGAAACAGTTTCATTGTTTTGAGATATACAAAGTTAATGTTTAAATTCTCCTGCTTTACTATCAAGCATCTATTCTGGAAAAGTCTGTCTGGAACAGGACCTTCAGCAGCGTCTACTTGGCACCCCGCCACCTCTTCAACCGATAGCCTCGTCATATTATTAAGTGTTTAAACCTGCGCTGAAAACCTGTTAATGCGGGAGCTTCTGCTGACAACATTTTCCAGGGTTTTGGTCAAACTAACTGGTTTCCGTAGTATAGTGGTTATCACGTTCGCCTAACACGCGAAAGGTCCCCGGTTCGAGACCGGGCGGAAACATGGTGATAGTATTTGTGTTTAGCGCTCGTAGTTGAGAGCATAGACTGTATGAAAGTTAAACTCAAACTCTAGTTGTGAGAAGTTCTTAGAAGTGTCTGGGTGTCAACCTCCTTTCCTGATTTGCCTAGCGTTACTGAATCTTCTACGTGCACCTCTCCAGCATGGACTTCTGGGGTAACCGTCTCATCCTGGATCGTCTAGCATGCAATGCACGGTTCGTAGGCCATTGGCATGTCGTGGCGGGCTTTGGCCGCAGTCGTTACGACTTTACAATTGAGGCCTATCGTGCTGGCATTGTTCACCGCTGTAGCAGATGGGCGAATGGATGTTTAGGATAATATGTTTCAAATATGAATGATATAACCACTTACATTAACACCTGACCACTCTGACGGGATTCTGATGGGTTGCCAGATTATCCGTATATGTGTTTCAGTAGTGTAGTGGTTATCACGTTCGCCTCACACGCGAAAGGTCCCCGGTTCGAGACCGGGCGGAAACATGGTGATAGTATTTGTGTTTAGCGCTCGTAGTTGAGAGCATAGACTGTATGAAAGTTAAACTCAAACTCTAGTTGTGAGAAGTTCTTAGAAGTGTCTGGGTGTCAACCTCCTTTCCTGATTTGCCTAGCGTTACTGAATCTTCTACGTGCACCTCTCCAGCATGGACTTCTGGGGTAACCGTCTCATCCTGGATCGTCTAGCATGCAATGCACGGTTCGTAGGCCATTGGCATGTCGTGGCGGGCTTTGGCCGCAGTCGTTACGACTTTACAATTGAGGCCTAGCGTGCTAGCATTGTTCACCGCTGTAGCAGATGGGCGAATGGATGTTTAGGATAATATGTTTCAAATATGTATGATATAACCACTTACATTCACACCTGACCACTCTGACGGGATTCTGATGGGTTGCCAGAATATCCGTATATGTGTTTCCGTAGTGTAGTGGTTATCACGTTCGCCTCACACGCGAAAGGTCCCCGGTTCGAAACCGGGCGGAAACAGCATTACATTTTTGAGGTATACAAAGTTAATGTTTAAATTCTCCTGCTTTACTATCAAGAAGCTGTTCGTGAAGAGTCTATCTTGAACAGAACCTTCAGCAGCGTCTACTTGGCACCACGCCACCTCTTGAACCGATAGCCTCGTCATATTATTAAGTATTAAAACCAACGCGGAAAACCTGTTCATGCGGGTGCTTCTAATGACAATTTTTTCTAGTTTTTTTTTCAAACTCACAGGTTTCCGTAGTGTAGTGGTTATCACGTTCGCCTTACACGCGAAAGGTCCCCGGTTCAAGACCGGGCGGAAACAGCATTACTTACAAATTTAATGTTTAAATTCTCCTGCTTTACTATCAAGCATCTATGCTGGAAAAGTCTGACTTGGCACCCCGCCACCTCTTCAACCGATAGCCTCGTCATATTATTAAGTGTTTAAACCTGTGCTGAAAACCTGTTCATGCGGGAGCTTCCGATAACAAAATTATCTAGTGTTTAGCTCAATTAAATCGGTTTCCTTAGTATAGTGGTTATTACGTACGCCTGACATGCAAAAGGTCACCGGTTCGAAACCGAGAGGAAACAGTTTCATTGTTTTGAGATATACAAAGTTAATGTTTAAATTCTCCTGCTTTACTATCAAGCAGCAGCGTCTACTTGGCACCCCGCCACCTCTTCAACCGATAGCCTCGTCATATTATTAAGTGTTTAAACCTGCCCTGAAAACCTGTTAATGCGGGAGCTTCTCCTGACAACATTTTCCAGGGTTTTGGTCAAACTAACTGGTTTCCGTAGTGTAGTGGTTATCACGTTCGCCTAACACGCGAAAGGTCCCCGGTTCGAGACCGGGCGGAAACATGGCGATAGTATTTGTGTTTAGCGCTCGTAGTTGAGAGCATAGACTGTATGAAAGTTAAACTCAAACTCTAGTTGTGAGAAGTTCTTAGAAGTGTCTGGGTGTCAACCTCCTTTCCTGATTTGCCTAGCGTTACTGAATCTTCTACGTGCACCTCTCCAGCATGGACTTCTGGGGTAACCGTCTCATCCTGGATCGTCTAGCATGCAATGCACGGTTCGTAGGCCATTGGCATGTCGTGGCGGGCTTTGGCCGCAGTCGTTACGACTTTACAATTGAGGCCTAGCGTGCTGGCATTGTTCACCGCTGTAGCAGATGGGCGAATGGATGTTTAGGATAATATGTTTCAAATATGTATGATATAACCACTTACATTCACACCTGACCACTCTGACGGGATTCTGATGGGTTGCCAGATTATACGTATATGTGTTTCCGTAGTGTAGTGGTTATCACGTTCGCCTCACACGCGAAAGGTCCCCGGTTCGAAACCGGGCGGCAACAGCATTACTTTTTTGAGGTATACAAAGTTAATGTTTAAATTCTCCTGCTTTACTATCAAGAAGCTGTTCGTGAAGAGTCTATCTTGAACAGAACCTTCAGCAGCGTCTACTTGGCACCACGCCACCTCTTGAACCGATAGCCTCGTCATATTATTAAGTATTTAAACCAACGCGGAAAACCTGTTCATGCGGGTGCTTCTAATGACAATTTTTTCTAGTTTTTTTTTCAAACTCACAGGTTTCCGTAGTGTAGTGGTTATCACGTTCGCCTTACACGCGAAAGGTCCCCGGTTCAAGACCGGGCGGAAACAGCATTACTTACAAATGTAATGTTTAAATTCTCCTGCTTTACTATCAAGCATCTATTCTGGAAAAGTCTGTCTGGAACAGGACCTTCAGCAGTGACGACTGGGCACCACGTCACCTCTTAAACCGATAGCCTCATCATATTATTAAGTGTTTAAACCTGTGCTGAAAACCTGTTCATGCGGGAGCTTCCGATAACAAAATTATCTAGGGTTTTGCTCAATTAAACCGGTTTCCTTAGTATAGTGGTTATTACGTACGCCTGACATGCAAAAGGTCACCGGTTCGAAACCGAGCGGAAACAGTTTCATTGTTTAGAGTTATACAAAGTTAATGTTTAAATTCTCCTGCTTTACTATCAAGCAGCTATTCGGGAAAAGTCTATCTGGAACAGAACCTTCAGCAGCGTCTACTTGGCACCCCGCCACCTCTTCAACCGATAGCCTCGTCATATTATTAAGTGTTTAAACCTGCGCTGAAAACCTGTTAATGCGGGAGCTTCTGCTGACAACATTTTCCAGGGTTTTGGTCAAACTAACTGGTTTCCGTAGTGTAGTGGTTATCACGTTCGCCTAACACGCGAAAGGTCCCCGGTTCGAGACCGTGCGGAAACATGGTGATAGTATTTGTGTTTAGCGCTCGTAGTTGAGAGCATAGACTGTATGAAAGTTAAACTCAAACTCTAGTTGTGAGAAGTTCTTAGAAGTGTCTGGGTGTCAACCTCCTTTCCTGATTTGCCTAGCGTTACTGAATCTTCTACGTGCACCTCTCCAGCATGGACTTCTGGGGTAACCGTCTCATCCTGGATCGTCTAGCATGCAATGCACGGTTCGTAGGCCATTGGCATGTCGTGGCGTGCTTTGGCCGCAGTCGTTACGACTTTACAATTGAGGCCTAGCGTGCTAGCATTGTTCACCGCTGTGGCAGATGGGCGAATGGATGTTTAGGATAATATGTTTCAAATATGTATGATATAACCACTTACATTCACACCTGACCACTCTGACGGGATTCTGATGGGTTGCCAGATTATACGTATATGTGTTTCCGTAGTGTAGTGGTTATCACGTTCGCCTCACACGCGAAAGGTCCCCGGTTCGAAACCGGGCGGAAACAGCATTACTTTTTTGAGGCATACAAAGTTAATGTTTAAATTCTCCTGCTTTACTATCAAGAAGCTGTTCGTGAAGAGTCTATCTTGAACAGAACCTTCAGCAGCGTCTACTTGGCACCACGCCACCTCTTGAACCGATAGCCTCGTCATATTATTAAGTATTTAAACCAACGCGGAAAACCTGTTCATGCGGGTGCTTCTAATGACAATTTTTTCTAGGTTTTTTTTCAAACTCACAGGTTTCCGTAGTGTAGTGGTTATCACGTTCGCCTTACACGCGAAAGGTCCCCGGTTCAATACCGGGCGGAAACAGCATTACTTACAAATTTAATGTTTAAATTCTCCTGCTTTACTATCAAGCATCTATTCTGGAAAAGTCTGTCTGGAACAGGACCTTCAGCAGTGACGACTGGGCACCACGTCACCTCTTAAACCGATAGCCTCATCATATTATTAAGTGTTTAAACCTGTGCTGAAAACCTGTTCATGCGGGAGCTTCCGATAACAAAATTATCTAGGGTTTTGCTCAATTAAACCGGTTTCCTTAGTATAGTGGTTATTACGTACGCCTGACATGCAAAAGGTCACCGGTTCGAAACCGAGCGGAAACAGTTTCATTGTTTTGAGATATACAAAGTTAATGTTTAAATTCTCCTGCTTTACTATCAAGCATCTATTCTGGAAAAGTCTGTCTGGAACAGGACCTTCAGCAGCGTCTACTTGGCACCCCGCCACCTCTTCAACCGATAGCCTCGTCATATTATTAAGTGTTTAAACCTGCGCTGAAAACCTGTTAATGCGGGAGCTTCTCCTGACAACATTTTCCAGGGTTTTGGTCAAACTAACTGGTTTCCGTAGTGTAGTGGTTATCACGTTCGCCTAACACGCGAAAGGTCCCCGGTTCGAGACCGGGCGGAAACATGGCGATAGTATTTGTGTTTAGCGCTCGTAGTTGAGAGCATAGACTGTATGAAAGTTAAACTCAAACTCTAGTTGTGAGAAGTTCTTAGAAGTGTCTGGGTGTCAACCTCCTTTCCTGATTTGCCTAGCGTTACTGAATCTTCTACGTGCACCTCTCCAGCATGGACTTCTGGGGTAACCGTCTCATCCTGGATCGTCTAGCATGCAATGCACGGTTCGTAGGCCATTGGCATGTCGTGGCGGGCTTTGGCCGCAGTCGTTACGACTTTACAATTGAGGCCTATCGTGCTGGCATTGTTCACCGCTGTAGCAGATGGGCGAATGGATGTTTAGGATAATATGTTTCAAATATGAATGATATAACCACTTACATTAACACCTGACCACTCTGACGGGATTCTGATGGGTTGCCAGATTATCCGTATATGTGTTTCAGTAGTGTAGTGGTTATCACGTTCGCCTCACACGCGAAAGGTCCCCGGTTCGAGACCGGGCGGAAACATGGTGATAGTATTTGTGTTTAGCGCTCGTAGTTGAGAGCATAGACTGTATGAAAGTTAAACTCAAACTCTAGTTGTGAGAAGTTCTTAGAAGTGTCTGGGTGTCAACCTCCTTTCCTGATTTGCCTAGCGTTACTGAATCTTCTACGTGCACCTCTCCAGCATGGACTTCTGGGGTAACCGTCTCATCCTGGATCGTCTAGCATGCAATGCACGGTTCGTAGGCCATTGGCATGTCGTGGCGGGCTTTGGCCGCAGTCGTTACGACTTTACAATTGAGGCCTAGCGTGCTAGCATTGTTCACCGCTGTAGCAGATGGGCGAATGGATGTTTAGGATAATATGTTTCAAATATGTATGATATAACCACTTACATTCACACCTGACCACTCTGACGGGATTCTGATGGGTTGCCAGATTATCCGTATATGTGTTTCCGTAGTGTAGTGGTTATCACGTTCGCCACACACGCGAAAGGTCCCCGGTTCGAAACCGGGCGGAAACAGCATTACATTTTTGAGGTATACAAAGTTAATGTTTAAATTCTCCTGCTTTACTATCAAGAAGCTGTTCGTGAAGAGTCTATCTTGAACAGAACCTTCAGCAGCGTCTACTTGGCACCACGCCACCTCTTGAACCGATAGCCTCGTCATATTATTAAGTATTAAAACCAACGCGGAAAACCTGTTCATGCGGGTGCTTCTAATGACAATTTTTTCTAGTTTTTTTTTCAAACTCACAGGTTTCCGTAGTGTAGTGGTTATCACGTTCGCCTTACACGCGAAAGGTCCCCGGTTCAAGACCGGGCGGAAACAGCATTACTTACAAATTTAATGTTTAAATTCTCCTGCTTTACTATCAAGCATCTATTCTGGAAAAGTCTGTCTGGAACAGGACTTTCAGCAGTGACGACTGGGCACCACGTCACCTCTTAAACCGATAGCCTCATCATATTATTAAGTGTTTAAACCTGTGCTGAAAACCTGTTCATGCGGGAGCTTCCGATAACAAAATTATCTAGGGTTTTGCTCAATTAAACCGGTTTCCTTAGTATAGTGGTTATTACGTACGCCTGACATGCAAAAGGTCACCGGTTCGAAACCGAGCGGAAACAGTTTCATTGTTTTGAGATATACAAAGTTAATGTTTAAATTCTCCTGCTTTACTATCAAGCATCTATTCTGGAAAAGTCTGTCTGGAACAGGACCTTCAGCAGCGTCTACTTGGCACCCCGCCACCTCTTCAACCGATAGCCTCGTCATATTATTAAGTGTTTAAACCTGCGCTGAAAACCTGTTAATGCGGGAGCTTCTCCTGACAACATTTTCCAGGGTTTTGGTCAAACTAACTGGTTTCCGTAGTGTAGTGGTTATCACGTTCGCCTAACACGCGAAAGGTCCCCGGTTCGAGACCGGGCGGAAACATGGCGATAGTATTTGTGTTTAGCGCTCGTAGTTGAGAGCATAGACTGTATGAAAGTTAAACTCAAACTCTAGTTGTGAGAAGTGTCTGGGTGTCAACCTCCTTTCCTGATTTGCCTAGCGTTACTGAATCTTCTACGTGCACCTCTCCAGCATGGACTTCTGGGGTAACCGTCTCATCCTGGATCGTCTAGCATGCAATGCACGGTTCGTAGGCCATTGGCATGTCGTGGCGGGCTTTGGCCGCAGTCGTTACGACTTTACAATTGAGGCCTAGCGTGCTGGCATTGTTCACCGCTGTAGCAGATGGGCGAATGGATGTTTAGGATAATATGTTTCAAATATGTATGATATAACCACTTACATTCACACCTGACCACTCTGACGGGATTCTGATGGGTTGCCAGATTATTCGTTTATGTGTTTCCGTAGTGTAGTGGTTATCACGTTCGCCTCACACGCGAAAGGTCCCCGGTTCGAAACCGGGCGGAAACAGCATTACTTTTTTGAGGTATACAAAGTTAATGTTTAAATTCTCCTGCTTTACTATCAAGAAGCTGTTCGTGAAGAGTCTATCTTGAACAGAACCTTCAGCAGCGTCTACTTGGCACCAC
The DNA here is from genome assembly GCF_031168955.1 of Gadus macrocephalus. Taxonomy (NCBI): domain Eukaryota; kingdom Metazoa; phylum Chordata; class Actinopteri; order Gadiformes; family Gadidae; genus Gadus; species Gadus macrocephalus. The sequence continues at coordinate 691,248 of NC_082387.1, read as the reverse complement.
GCCACCTCTTGAACCGATAGCCTCGTCATATTATTAAGTATTTAAACCAACGCGGAAAACCTGTTCATGCGGGTGCTTCTAATGACAATTTTTTCTAGGTTTTTTTTCAAACTTACAGGTTTCCGTAGTGTAGTGGTTATCACGTTCGCCTTACACGCGAAAGGTCCCCGGTTCAAGACCGGGCGGAAACAGCATTACTTACAAATTTAATGTTTAAATTCTCCTGCTTTACTATCAAGCATCTATTCTGGAAAAGTCTGACTTGGCACCCCGCCACCTCTTCAACCGATAGCCTCGTCATATTATTAAGTGTTTAAACCTGCCCTGAAAACCTGTTAATGCGGGAGCTTCTGCTGACAACATTTTCCAGGGTTTTGGTCAAACTAACTGGTTTCCGTAGTGTAGTGGTTATCACGTTCGCCTAACACGCGAAAGGTCCCCGGTTCGAGACCGGGCGGAAACATGGTGATAGTATTTGTGTTTAGCGCTCGTAGTTGAGAGCATAGACTGTATGAAAGTTAAACTCAAACTCTAGTTGTGAGAAGTTCTTAGAAGTGTCTGGGTGTCAACCTCCTTTCCTGATTTGCCTAGCGTTACTGAATCTTCTACGTGCACCTCTCCAGCATGGACTTCTGGGGTAACCGTCTCATCCTGGATCGTCTAGCATGCAATGCACGGTTCGTAGGCCATTGGCATGTCGTGGCGGGCTTTGGCCGCAGTCGTTACGACTTTACAATTGAGGCCTAGCGTGCTAGCATTGTTCACCGCTGTAGCAGATGGGCGAATGGATGTTTAGGATAATATGTTTCAAATATGTATGATATAACCACTTACATTCACACCTGACCACTCTGACGGGATTCTGATGGGTTGCCAGATTATACGTATATGTGTTTCCGTAGTGTAGTGGTTATCACGTTCGCCTCACACGCGAAAGGTCCCCGGTTCGAAACCGGGCGGAAACAGCATTACTTTTTTGAGGTATACAAAGTTAATGTTTAAATTCTCCTGCTTTACTATCAAGAAGCTGTTCGTGAAGAGTCTATCTTGAACAGAACCTTCAGCAGCGTCTACTTGGCACCACGCCACCTCTTGAACCGATAGCCTCGTCATATTATTAAGTATTTAAACCAACGCGGAAAACCTGTTCATGCGGGTGCTTCTAATGACAATTTTTTCTAGTTTTTTTTTCAAACTCACAGGTTTCCGTAGTGTAGTGGTTATCACGTTCGCCTTACACGCGAAAGGTCCCCGGTTCAAGACCGGGCGGAAACAGCATTACTTACAAATTTAATGTTTAAATTCTCCTGCTTTACTATCAAGCATCTATTCTGGAAAAGTCTGACTTGGCACCCCGCCACCTCTTCAACCGATAGCCTCGTCATATTATTAAGTGTTTAAACCTGTGCTGAAAACCTGTTCATGCGGGAGCTTCCGATAACAAAATTATCTAGGGTTTAGCTCAATTAAATCGGTTTCCTTAGTATAGTGGTTATTACGTACGCCTGACATGCAAAAGGTCACCGGTTCGAAACCGAGAGGAAACAGTTTCATTGTTTTGAGATATACAAAGTTAATGTTTAAATTCTCCTGCTTTACTATCAAGCAGCAGCGTCTACTTGGCACCCCGCCACCTCTTCAACCGATAGCCTCGTCATATTATTAAGTGTTTAAACCTGCGCTGAAAACCTGTTAATGCGGGAGCTTCTGCTGACAACATTTTCCAGGGTTTGGGTCAAACTAACTGGTTTCCGTAGTGTAGTGGTTATCATGTTCGCCTAACACGCGAAAGGTCCCCGGTTCGAGACCGGGCGGAAACATGGTGAAAGTATTTGTGTTTAGCGCTCGTAGTTGAGAGCATAGACTGTATGAAAGTTAAACTCAAACTCTAGTTGTGAGAAGTTCTTAGAAGTGTCTGGGTGTCAACCTCCTTTCCTGATTTGCCTAGCGTTACTGAATCTTCTACGTGCACCTCTCCAGCATGGACTTCTGGGGTAACCGTCTCATCCTGGATCGTCTAGCATGCAATGCACGGTACGTAGGCCATTGGCATGTCGTGGCGGGCTTTGGCCGCAGTCGTTACGACTTTACAATTGAGGCCTAGCGTGCTGGCATTGTTCACCGCTGTAGCAGATGGGCGAATGGATGTTTAGGATAATATGTTTCAAATATGAATCATATAACCACTTACATTCACACCTGACCACTCTGACGGGATTCTGATGGGTTGCCAGATTATCCGTATATGTGTTTCCGTAGTGTAGTGGTTATCACGTTCGCCTCACACGCGAAAGGTCCCCGGTTCGAGACCGGGCGGAAACATGGTGATAGTATTTGTGTTTAGCGCTCGTAGTTGAGAGCATAGACTGTATGAAAGTTAAACTCAAACTCTAGTTGTGAGAAGTGTCTGGGTGTCAACCTCCTTTCCTGATTTGCCTAGCGTTACTGAATCTTCTACGTGCACCTCTCCAGCATGGACTTCTGGGGTAACCGTCTCATCCTGGATCGTCTAGCATGCAATGCACGGTTCGTCGGCCATTGGCATGTCGTGGCGGGCTTTGGCCGCAGTCGTTACGACTTTACAATTGAGGCCTAGCGTGCTGGCATTGTTCACCGCTGTAGCAGATGGGCGAATGGATGTTTAGGATAATATGTTTCAAATATGTATGATATAACCACTTACATTCACACCTGACCACTCTGACGGGATTCTGATGGGTTGCCAGATTATCCATATTTGTGTTTCCGTAGTGTAGTGGTTATCACGTTCGCCTCACACGCGATAGGTCACCGGTTCGAAACCGGGCGGAAACAGCATTACTTTTTTGAGGTATACAAAGTTAATGTTTAAATTCTCCTGCTTTACTATCAAGAAGCTGTTCGTGAAGAGTCTATCTTGAACAGAACCTTCAGCAGCGTCTACTTGGCACCACGCCACCTCTTGAACCGATAGCCTCGTCATATTATTAAGTATTTAAACCAACGCGGAAAACCTGTTCATGCGGGTGCTTCTAATGACAATTTTTTCTAGGTTTTTTTTCAAACTCACAGGTTTCCGTAGTGTAGTGGTTATCACGTTCGCCTTACACGCGAAAGGTCCCCGGTTCAAGACCGGGCGGAAACAGCATTACTTACAAATTTAATGTTTAAATTCTCCTGCTTTACTATCAAGCATCTATTCTGGAAAAGTCTGACTTGGCACCCCGCCACCTCTTCAACCGATAGCCTCGTCATATTATTAAGTGTTTAAACCTGTGCTGAAAACCTGTTCATGCGGGAGCTTCCGATAACAAAATTATCTAGGGTTTAGCTCAATTAAATCGGTTTCCTTAGTATAGTGGTTATTACGTACGCCTGACATGCAAAAGGTCACCGGTTCGAAACCGAGAGGAAACAGTTTCATTGTTTTGAGATATACAAAGTTAATGTTTAAATTCTCCTGCTTTACTATCAAGCAGCAGCGTCTACTTGGCACCCCGCCACCTCTTCAACCGATAGCCTCGTCATATTATTAAGTGTTTAAACCTGCGCTGAAAACCTGTTAATGCGGGAGCTTCTGCTGACAACATTTTCCAGGGTTTGGGTCAAACTAACTGGTTTCCGTAGTGTAGTGGTTATCATGTTCGCCTAACACGCGAAAGGTCCCCGGTTCGAGACCGGGCGGAAACATGGTGATAGTATTTGTGTTTAGCGCTCGTAGTTGAGAGCATAGACTGTATGAAAGTTAAACTCAAACTCTAGTTGTGAGAAGTTCTTAGAAGTGTCTGGGTGTCAACCTCCTTTCCTGATTTGCCTAGCGTTACTGAATCTTCTACGTGCACCTCTCCAGCATGGACTTCTGGGGTAACCGTCTCATCCTGGATCGTCTAGCATGCAATGCACGGTACGTAGGCCATTGGCATGTCGTGGCGGGCTTTGGCCGCAGTCGTTACGACTTTACAATTGAGGCCTTGCGTGCTGGCATTGTTCACCGCTGTAGCAGATGGGCGAATGGATGTTTAGGATAATATGTTTCAAATATGAATGATATAACCACTTACATTCACACCTGACCACTCTGACGGGATTCTGATGGGTTGCCAGATTATCCGTATATGTGTTTCCGTAGTGTAGTGGTTATCACGTTCGCCTCACACGCGAAAGGTCCCCGGTTCGAGACCGGGCGGAAACATGGTGATAGTATTTGTGTTTAGCGCTCGTAGTTGAGAGCATAGACTGTATGAAAGTTAAACTCAAACTCTAGTTGTGAGAAGTTCTTAGAAGTGTCTGGGTGTCAACCTCCTTTCCTGATTTGCCTAGCGTTACTGAATCTTCTACGTGCACCTCTCCAGCATGGACTTCTGGGGTAACCGTCTCATCCTGGATCGTCTAGCATGCAATGCACGGTTCGTCGGCCATTGGCATGTCGTGGCGGGCTTTGGCCGCAGTCGTTACGACTTTACAATTGAGGCCTAGCGTGCTGGCATTGTTCACCGCTGTAGCAGATGGGCGAATGGATGTTTAGGATAATATGTTTCAAATATGTATGATATAACCACTTACATTCACACCTGACCACTCTGACGGGATTCTGATGGGTTGCCAGATTATCCATATATGTGTTTCCGTAGTGTAGTGGTTATCACGTTCGCCTCACACGCGATAGGTCACCGGTTCGAAACCGGGCGGAAACAGCATTACTTTTTTGAGGTATACAAAGTTAATGTTTAAATTCTCCTGCTTTACTATCAAGAAGCTGTTCGTGAAGAGTCTATCTTGAACAGAACCTTCAGCAGCGTCTACTTGGCACCACGCCACCTCTTGAACCGATAGCCTCGTCATATTATTAAGTATTTAAACCAACGCGGAAAACCTGTTCATGCGGGTGCTTCTAATGACAATTTTTTCTAGGTTTTTTTTCAAACTCACAGGTTTCCGTAGTGTAGTGGTTATCACGTTCGCCTTACACGCGAAAGGTCCCCGGTTCAAGACCGGGCGGAAACAGCATTACTTACAAATTTAATGTTTAAATTCTCCTGCTTTACTATCAAGCATCTATTCTGGAAAAGTCTGACTTGGCACCCCGCCACCTCTTCAACCGATAGCCTCGTCATATTATTAAGTGTTTAAACCTGTGCTGAAAACCTGTTCATGCGGGAGCTTCCGATAACAAAATTATCTAGGGTTTAGCTCAATTAAATCGGTTTCCTTAGTATAGTGGTTATTACGTACGCCTGACATGCAAAAGGTCACCGGTTCGAAACCGAGAGGAAACAGTTTCATTGTTTTGAGATATACAAAGTTAATGTTTAAATTCTCCTGCTTTACTATCAAGCAGCAGCGTCTACTTGGCACCCCGCCACCTCTTCAACCGATAGCCTCGTCATATTATTAAGTGTTTAAACCTGCGCTGAAAACCTGTTAATGCGGGAGCTTCTGCTGACAACATTTTCCAGGGTTTTGGTCAAACTAACTGGTTTCCGTAGTGTAGTGGTTATCACGTTCGCCTAACATGCGAAAGGTCCCCGGTTCGAGACCGGGCGGAAACATGGTGATAGTATTTGTGTTTAGCGCTCGTAGTTGAGAGCATAGACTGTATGAAAGTTAAACTCAAACTCTAGTTGTGAGAAGTTCTTAGAAGTGTCTGGGTGTCAACCTCCTTTCCTGATTTGCCTAGCGTTACTGAATCTTCTACGTGCACCTCTCCAGCATGGACTTCTGGGGTAACCGTCTCATCCTGGATCGTCTAGCATGCAATGCACGGTTCGTAGGCCATTGGCATGTCGTGGCGGGCTTTGGCCGCAGTCGTTACGACTTTACAATTGAGGCCTAGCGTGCTGGCATTGTTCACCGCTGTAGCAGATGGGCGAATGGATGTTTAGGATAATATGTTTCAAATATGTATGATATAACCACTTACATTCACACCTGACCACTCTGACGGGATTCTGATGGGTTGCCAGATTATCCGTATATGTGTTTCCGTAGTGTAGTGGTTATCACGTTCGCCTCACACGCGAAAGGTCCCCGGTTCGAAACCGGGCGGAAACAGCATTACTTATTTGAGGTATACAAAGTTAATGTTTAAATTCTCCTGCTTTACTATCAAGAAGCTGTTCGTGAAGAGTCTATCTTGAACAGAACCTTCAGCAGCGTCTACTTGGCACCACGCCACCTCTTGAAGCGATAGCCTCGTCATATTATTAAGTATTTAAACCAACGCGGAAAACCTGTTCATGCGGGTGCTTCTAATGACAATTTTTTCTAGGTTTTTTTTCAAACTCACAGGTTTCCGTAGTGTAGTGGTTATCACGTTCGCCTTACACGCGAAAGGTCCCCGGTTCAAGACCGGGCGGAAACAGCATTACTTACAAATGTAATGTTTAAATTCTCCTGCTTTACTATCAAGCATCTATTCTGGAAAAGTCTGTCTGGAACAGGACCTTCAGCAGTGACGACTGGGCACCACGTCACCTCTTAAACCGATAGCCTCATCATATTATTAAGTGTTTAAACCTGTGCTGAAAACCTGTTCATGCGGGAGCTTCCGATAACAAAATTATCTAGGGCTTTGCTCAATTAAAACGGTTTCCTTAGTATAGTGGTTATTACGTACGCCTGACATGCAAAAGGTCACCGGTTCGAAACCGAGCGGAAACAGTTTCATTGTTTTGAGATATACAAAGTTAATGTTTAAATTCTCCTGCTTTACTATCAAGCAGCTATTCGGGAAAAGTCTATCTGGAACAGAACCTTCAGCAGCGTCTACTTGGCACCCCGCCACCTCTTCAACCGATAGCCTCGTCATATTATTAAGTGTTTAAACCTGCGCTGAAAACCTGTTAATGCGGGAGCTTCTGCTGACAACATTTTCCAGGGTTTTGGTCAAACTAACTGGTTTCCGTAGTGTAGTGGTTATCACGTTCGCCTAACACGCGAAAGGTCCCCGGTTCAAGACCGGGCGGAAACAGCATTACTTACAAATTTAATGTTTAAATTCTCCTGCTTTACTATCAAGCATCTATTCTGGAAAAGTCTGACTTGGCACCCCGCCACCTCTTCAACCGATAGCCTCGTCATATTATTAAGTGTTTAAACCTGCCCTGAAAACCTGTTAATGCGGGAGCTTCTGCTGACAACATTTTCCAGGGTTTTGGTCAAACTAACTGGTTTCCGTAGTGTAGTGGTTATCACGTTCGCCTAACACGCGAAAGGTCCCCGGTTCGAGACCGGGCGGAAACATGGTGATAGTATTTGTGTTTAGCGCTCGTAGTTGAGAGCATAGACTGTATGAAAGTTAAACTCAAACTCTAGTTGTGAGAAGTTCTTAGAAGTGTCTGGGTGTCAACCTCCTTTCCTGATTTGCCTAGCGTTACTGAATCTTCTACGTGCACCTCTCCAGCATGGACATCTGGGGTAACCGTCTCATCCTGGATCGTCTAGCATGCAATGCACGGTTCGTAGGCCATTGGCATGTCGTGGCGGGCTTTGGCCGCAGTCGTTACGACTTTACAATTGAGGCCTAGCGTGCTAGCATTGTTCACCGCTGTAGCAGATGGGCGAATGGATGTTTAGGATAATATGTTTCAAATATGTATGATATAACCACTTACATTCACACCTGACCACTCTGACGGGATTCTGATGGGTTGCCAGATTATACGTATATGTGTTTCCGTAGTGTAGTGGTTATCACGTTCGCCTCACACGCGAAAGGTCCCCGGTTCGAAACCGGGCGGAAACAGCATTACTTTTTTGAGGTATACAAAGTTAATGTTTAAATTCTCCTGCTTTACTATCAAGAAGCTGTTTGTGAAGAGTCTATCTTGAACAGAACCTTCAGCAGCGTCTACTTGGCACCACGCCACCTCTTGAACCGATAGCCTCGTCATATTATTAAGTATTTAAACCAACGCGGAAAACCTGTTCATGCGGGTGCTTCTAATGACAACTTTTTCTAGGTTTTTTTTCAAACTCACAGGTTTCCGTAGTGTAGTGGTTATCACGTTCGCCTTACACGCGAAAGGTCCCCGGTTCAAGACCGGGCGGAAACAGCATTACTTACAAATGTAATGTTTAAATTCTCCTGCTTTACTATCAAGCATCTATTCTGGAAAAGTCTGTCTGGAACAGGACCTTCAGCAGTGACGACTGGGCACCACGTCACCTCTTAAACCGATAGCCTCATCATATTATTAAGTGTTTAAACCTGTGCTGAAAACCTGTTCATGCGGGAGCTTCCGATAACAAAATTATCTAGGGTTTTGCTCAATTAAACCGGTTTCCTTAGTATAGTGGTAATTACGTACGCCTGACATGCAAAAGGTCACCGGTTCGAAACCGAGCGGAAACAGTTTCATTGTTTTGAGATATACAAAGTTAATGTTTAAATTCTCCTGCTTTACTATCAAGCAGCTATTCGGGAAAAGTCTATCTGGAACAGAACCTTCAGCAGCGTCTACTTGGCACCCCGCCACCTCTTCAACCGATAGCCTCGTCATATTATTAAGTGTTTAAACCTGCGCTGAAAACCTGTTAATGCGGGAGCTTCTGCTGACAACATTTTCCAGGGTTTTGGTCAAACTAACTGGTTTCTGTAGTGTAGTGGTTATCACGTTCGCCTAACACGCGAAAGGTCCCCGGTTCAAGACCGGGCGGAAACAGCATAACTTACAAATGTAATGTTTAAATTCTCCTGCTTTACTATCAAGCATCTATTCTGGAAAAGTCTGTCTGGAACAGGACCTTCAGCAGTGACGACTGGGCACCACGTCACCTCTTAAACCGATAGCCTCATCATATTATTAAGTGTTTAAACCTGTGCTGAAAACCTGTTCATGCGGGAGCTTCCGATAACAAAATTATCTAGGGTTTTGCTCAATTAAACCGGTTTCCTTAGTATAGTGGTTATTACGTACGCCTGACATGCAAAAGGTCACCGGTTCGAAACCGAGCGGAAACAGTTTCATTGTTTTGAGATATACAAAGTTAATGTTTAAATTCTCCTGCTTTACTATCAAGCAGCTATTCGGGAAAAGTCTATCTGGAACAGAACCTTCAGCAGCGTCTACTTGGCACCCCGCCACCTCTTCAACCGATAGCCTCGTCATATTATTAAGTGTTTAAACCTGCGCTGAAAACCTGTTAATGCGGGAGCTTCTGCTGACAACATTTTCCAGGGTTTTGGTCAAACTAACTGGTTTCCGTAGTGTAGTGGTTATCACGTTCGCCTAACACGCGAAAGGTCCCCGGTTCGAGACCGGGCGGAAACATGGTGATAGTATTTGTGTTTAGCGCTCGTAGTTGAGAGCATAGACTGTATGAAAGTTAAACTCAAACTCTAGTTGTGAGAAGTTCTTAGAAGTGTCTGGGTGTCAACCTCCTTTCCTGATTTGCCTAGCGTTACTGAATCTTCTACGTGCACCTCTCCAGCATGGACTTCTGGGGTAACCGTCTCATCCTGGATCGTCTAGCATGCAATGCACGGTTCGTAGGCCATTGGCATGTCGTGGCGGGCTTTGGCCGCAGTCGTTACGACTTTACAATTGAGGCCTAGCGTGCTGGCATTGTTCACCGCCGTAGCAGATGGGCGAATGGATGTTTAGGATAATATGTTTCAAATATGAATGATATAACCACTTACATTCACACCTGACCACTCTGACGGGATTCTGATGGGTTGCCAGATTATCCGTATATGTGTTTCCGTAGTGTAGTGGTTATCACGTTCGCCTTACACACGAAAGGTCCCCGGTTCGAGACCGGGCGGAAACATGGTCATAGTATTTGTGTTTAGCGCTCGTAGTTGAGAGCATAGACTGTATGAAAGTTAAACTCAAACTCTAGTTGTGAGAAGTTCTTAGAAGTGTCTGGGTGTCAACCTCCTTTCCTGATTTGCCTAGCGTTACTGAATCTTCTACGTGCACCTCTCCAGCATGGACTTCTGGGGTAACCGTCTCATCCTGGATCGTCTAGCATGCAATGCACGGTTCGTAGGCCATTGGCATGTCGTGGCGGGCTTTGGCCGCAGTCGTTACGACTTTACAATTGAGGCCTAGCGTGCTAGCATTGTTCACCGCTGTAGCAGATGGGCGAATGGATGTTTAGGATAATATGTTTCAAATATGTATGATATAACCACTTACATTCACACCTGACCACTCTGACGGGATTCTGATGGGTTGCCAGATTATACGTATATGTGTTTCCGTAGTGTAGTGGTTATCACGTTCGCCTCACACGCGAAAGGTCCCCGGTTCGAAACCGGGCGGAAACAGCATTACTTTTTTGAGGTATACAAAGTTAATGTTTAAATTCTCCTGCTTTACTATCAAGAAGCTGTTCGTGAAGAGTCTATCTTGAACAGAACCTTCAGCAGCGTCTACTTGGCACCACGCCACCTCTTGAACCGATAGCCTCGTCATATTATTAAGTATTTAAACCAACGCGGAAAACCTGTTCATGCGGGTGCTTCTAATGACAATTTTTTCTAGGTTTTTTTTCAAACTCACAGGTTTCCGTAGTGTAGTGGTTATCACGTTCGCCTTACACGCGAAAGGTCCCCGGTTCAAGACCGGGCGGAAACAGCATTACTTACAAATTTAATGTTTAAATTCTCCTGCTTTACTATCAAGCATCTATTCTGGAAAAGTCTGACTTGGCACCCCGCCACCTCTTCAACCGATAGCCTCGTCATATTATTAAGTGTTTAAACCTGTGCTGAAAACCTGTTCATGCGGGAGCTTCCGATAACAAAATTATCTAGGGTTTAGCTCAATTAAATCGGTTTCCTTAGTATAGTGGTTATTACGTACGCCTGACATGCAAAAGGTCACCGGTTCGAAACCGAGAGGAAACAGTTTCATTGTTTTGAGATATACAAAGTTAATGTTTAAATTCTCCTGCTTTACTATCAAGCAGCAGCGTCTACTTGGCACCCCGCCACCTCTTCAACCGATAGCCTCGTCATATTATTAAGTGTTTAAACCTGCGCTGAAAACCTGTTAATGCGGGAGCTTCTGCTGACAACATTTTCCAGGGTTTGGGTCAAACTAACTGGTTTCCGTAGTGTAGTGGTTATCATGTTCGCCTAACACGCGAAAGGTCCCCGGTTCGAGACCGGGCGGAAACATGGTGATAGTATTTGTGTTTAGCGCTCGTAGTTGAGAGCATAGACTGTATGAAAGTTAAACTCAAACTCTAGTTGTGAGAAGTTCTTAGAAGTGTCTGGGTGTCAACCTCCTTTCCTGATTTGCCTAGCGTTACTGAATCTTCTACGTGCACCTCTCCAGCATGGACTTCTGGGGTAACCGTCTCATCCTGGATCGTCTAGCATGCAATGCACGGTACGTAGGCCATTGGCATGTCGTGGCGGGCTTTGGCCGCAGTCGTTACGACTTTACAATTGAGGCCTAGCGTGCTGGCATTGTTCACCGCTGTAGCAGATGGGCGAATGGATGTTTAGGATAATATGTTTCAAATATGAATGATATAACCACTTACATTCACACCTGACCACTCTGACGGGATTCTGATGGGTTGCCAGATTATGCGTATATGTGTTTCCGTAGTGTAGTGGTTATCACGTTCGCCTCACACGCGAAAGGTCCCCGGTTCGAGACCGGGCGGAAACATGGTGATAGTATTTGTGTTTAGCGCTCGTAGTTGAGAGCATAGACTGTATGAAAGTTAAACTCAAACTCTAGTTGTGAGAAGTGTCTGGGTGTCAACCTCCTTTCCTGATTTGCCTAGCGTTACTGAATCTTCTACGTGCACCTCTCCAGCATGGACTTCTGGGGTAACCGTCTCATCCTGGATCGTCTAGCATGCAATGCACGGTTCGTCGGCCATTGGCATGTCGTGGCGGGCTTTGGCCGCAGTCGTTACGACTTTACAATTGAGGCCTAGCGTGCTGGCATTGTTCACCGCTGTAGCAGATGGGCGAATGGATGTTTAGGATAATATGTTTCAAATATGTATGATATAACCACTTACATTCACACCTGACCACTCTGACGGGATTCTGATGGGTTGCCAGATTATCCATATATGTGTTTCCGTAGTGTAGTGGTTATCACGTTCGCCTCACACGCGATAGGTCACCGGTTCGAAACCGGGCGGAAACAGCATTACTTTTTTGAGGTATACAAAGTTAATGTTTAAATTCTCCTGCTTTACTATCAAGAAGCTGTTCGTGAAGAGTCTATCTTGAACAGAACCTTCAGCAGCGTCTACTTGGCACCACGCCACCTCTTGAACCGATAGCCTCGTCATATTATTAAGTATTTAAACCAACGCGGAAAACCTGTTCATGCGGGTGCTTCTAATGACAATTTTTTCTAGGTTTTTTTTCAAACTCACAGGTTTCCGTAGTGTAGTGGTTATCACGTTCGCCTTACACGCGAAAGGTCCCCGGTTCAAGACCGGGCGGAAACAGCATTACTTACAAATTTAATGTTTAAATTCTCCTGCTTTACTATCAAGCATCTATTCTGGAAAAGTCTGACTTGGCACCCCGCCACCTCTTCAACCGATAGCCTCGTCATATTATTAAGTGTTTAAACCTGTGCTGAAAACCTGTTCATGCGGGAGCTTCCGATAACAAAATTATCTAGGGTTTAGCTCAATTAAATCGGTTTCCTTAGTATAGTGGTTATTACGTACGCCTGACATGCAAAAGGTCACCGGTTCGAAACCGAGAGGAAACAGTTTCATTGTTTTGAGATATACAAAGTTAATGTTTAAATTCTCCTGCTTTACTATCAAGCAGCAGCGTCTACTTGGCACCCCGCCACCTCTTCAACCGATAGCCTCGTCATATTATTAAGTGTTTAAACCTGCGCTGAAAACCTGTTAATGCGGGAGCTTCTGCTGACAACATTTTCCAGGGTTTTGGTCAAACTAACTGGTTTCCGTAGTGTAGTGGTTATCACGTTCGCCTAACATGCGAAAGGTCCCCGGTTCGAGACCGGGCGGAAACATGGTGATAGTATTTGTGTTTAGCGCTCGTAGTTGAGAGCATAGACTGTATGAAAGTTAAACTCAAACTCTAGTTGTGAGAAGTTCTTAGAAGTGTCTGGGTGTCAACCTCCTTTCCTGATTTGCCTAGCGTTACTGAATCTTCTACGTGCACCTCTCCAGCATGGACTTCTGGGGTAACCGTCTCATCCTGGATCGTCTAGCATGCAATGCACGGTTCGTAGGCCATTGGCATGTCGTGGCGGGCTTTGGCCGCAGTCGTTACGACTTTACAATTGAGGCCTAGCGTGCTGGCATTGTTCACCGCTGTAGCAGATGGGCGAATGGATGTTTAGGATAATATGTTTCAAATATGTATGATATAACCACTTACATTCACACCTGACCACTCTGACGGGATTCTGATGGGTTGCCAGATTATCCGTATATGTGTTTCCGTAGTGTAGTGGTTATCACGTTCGCCTCACACGCGAAAGGTCCCCGGTTCGAAACCGGGCGGAAACAGCATTACTTATTTGAGGTATACAAAGTTAATGTTTAAATTCTCCTGCTTTACTATCAAGAAGCTGTTCGTGAAGAGTCTATCTTGAACAGAACCTTCAGCAGCGTCTACTTGGCACCACGCCACCTCTTGAAGCGATAGCCTCGTCATATTATTAAGTATTTAAACCAACGCGGAAAACCTGTTCATGCGGGTGCTTCTAATGACAATTTTTTCTAGGTTTTTTTTCAAACTCACAGGTTTCCGTAGTGTAGTGGTTATCACGTTCGCCTTACACGCGAAAGGTCCCCGGTTCAAGACCGGGCGGAAACAGCATTACTTACAAATTTAATGTTTAAATTCTCCTGCTTTACTATCAAGCATCTATTCTGGAAAAGTCTGACTTGGCACCCCGCCACCTCTTCAACCGATAGCCTCGTCATATTATTAAGTGTTTAAACCTGTGCTGAAAACCTGTTCATGCGGGAGCTTCCGATAACAAAATTATCTAGGGTTTAGCTCAATTAAATCGGTTTCCTTAGTATAGTGGTTATTACGTACGCCTGACATGCAAAAGGTCACCGGTTCGAAACCGAGAGGAAACAGTTTCATTGTTTTGAGATATACAAAGTTAATGTTTAAATTCTCCTGCTTTACTATCAAGCAGCAGCGTCTACTTGGCACCCCGCCACCTCTTCAACCGATAGCCTCGTCATATTATTAAGTGTTTAAACCTGCGCTGAAAACCTGTTAATGCGGGAGCTTCTGCTGACAACATTTTCCAGGGTTTGGGTCAAACTAACTGGTTTCCGTAGTGTAGTGGTTATCATGTTCGCCTAACACGCGAAAGGTCCCCGGTTCGAGACCGGGCGGAAACATGGTGATAGTATTTGTGTTTAGCGCTCGTAGTTGAGAGCATAGACTGTATGAAAGTTAAACTCAAACTCTAGTTGTGAGAAGTTCTTAGAAGTGTCTGGGTGTCAACCTCCTTTCCTGATTTGCCTAGCGTTACTGAATCTTCTACGTGCACCTCTCCAGCATGGACTTCTGGGGTAACCGTCTCATCCTGGATCGTCTAGCATGCAATGCACGGTACGTAGGCCATTGGCATGTCGTGGCGGGCTTTGGCCGCAGTCGTTACGACTTTACAATTGAGGCCTAGCGTGCTGGCATTGTTCACCGCTGTAGCAGATGGGCGAATGGATGTTTAGGATAATATGTTTCAAATATGAATGATATAACCACTTACATTCACACCTGACCACTCTGACGGGATTCTGATGGGTTGCCAGATTATCCGTATATGTGTTTCCGTAGTGTAGTGGTTATCACGTTCGCCTCACACGCGAAAGGTCCCCGGTTCGAGACCGGGCGGAAACATGGTGATAGTATTTGTGTTTAGCGCTCGTAGTTGAGAGCATAGACTGTATGAAAGTTAAACTCAAACTCTAGTTGTGAGAAGTTCTTAGAAGTGTCTGGGTGTCAACCTCCTTTCCTGATTTGCCTAGCGTTACTGAATCTTCTACGTGCACCTCTCCAGCATGGACTTCTGGGGTAACCGTCTCATCCTGGATCGTCTAGCATGCAATGCACGGTTCGAAGGCCATTGGCATGTCGTGGCGGGCTTTGGCCGCAGTCGTTACGACTTTACAATTGAGGCCTAGCGTGCTGGCATTGTTCACCGCTGTAGCAGATGGGCGAATGGATGTTTAGGATAATATGTTTCAAATATGTATGATATAACCACTTACATTCACACCTGACCACTCTGACGGGATTCTGATGGGTTGCCAGATTATCCATATATGTGTTTCCGTAGTGTAGTGGTTATCACGTTCGCCTCACACGCGATAGGTCACCGGTTCGAAACCGGGCGGAAACAGCATTACTTTTTTGAGGTATACAAAGTTAATGTTTAAATTCTCCTGCTTTACTATCAAGAAGCTGTTCGTGAAGAGTCTATCTTGAACAGAACCTTCAGCAGCGTCTACTTGGCACCACGCCACCTCTTGAACCGATAGCCTCGTCATATTATTAAGTATTTAAACCAACGCGGAAAACCTGTTCATGCGGGTGCTTCTAATGACAATTTTTTCTAGGTTTTTTTTCAAACTCACAGGTTTCCGTAGTGTAGTGGTTATCACGTTCGCCTTACACGCGAAAGGTCCCCGGTTCAAGACCGGGCGGAAACAGCATTACTTACAAATTTAATGTTTAAATTCTCCTGCTTTACTATCAAGCATCTATTCTGGAAAAGTCTGACTTGGCACCCCGCCACCTCTTCAACCGATAGCCTCGTCATATTATTAAGTGTTTAAACCTGTGCTGAAAACCTGTTCATGCGGGAGCTTCCGATAACAAAATTATCTAGGGTTTAGCTCAATTAAATCGGTTTCCTTAGTATAGTGGTTATTACGTACGCCTGACATGCAAAAGGTCACCGGTTCGAAACCGAGAGGAAACAGTTTCATTGTTTTGAGATATACAAAGTTAATGTTTAAATTCTCCTGCTTTACTATCAAGCAGCAGCGTCTACTTGGCACCCCGCCACCTCTTCAACCGATAGCCTCGTCATATTATTAAGTGTTTAAACCTGCGCTGAAAACCTGTTAATGCGGGAGCTTCTGCTGACAACATTTTCCAGGGTTTTGGTCAAACTAACTGGTTTCCGTAGTGTAGTGGTTATCACGTTCGCCTAACATGCGAAAGGTCCCCGGTTCGAGACCGGGCGGAAACATGGTGATAGTATTTGTGTTTAGCGCTCGTAGTTGAGAGCATAGACTGTATGAAAGTTAAACTCAAACTCTAGTTGTGAGAAGTTCTTAGAAGTGTCTGGGTGTCAACCTCCTTTCCTGATTTGCCTAGCGTTACTGAATCTTCTACGTGCACCTCTCCAGCATGGACTTCTGGGGTAACCGTCTCATCCTGGATCGTCTAGCATGCAATGCACGGTTCGTAGGCCATTGGCATGTCGTGGCGGGCTTTGGCCGCAGTCGTTACGACTTTACAATTGAGGCCTAGCGTGCTGGCATTGTTCACCGCTGTAGCAGATGGGCGAATGGATGTTTAGGATAATATGTTTCAAATATGTATGATATAACCACTTACATTCACACCTGACCACTCTGACGGGATTCTGATGGGTTGCCAGATTATCCGTATATGTGTTTCCGTAGTGTAGTGGTTATCACGTTCGCCTCACACGCGAAAGGTCCCCGGTTCGAAACCGGGCGGAAACAGCATTACTTATTTGAGGTATACAAAGTTAATGTTTAAATTCTCCTGCTTTACTATCAAGAAGCTGTTCGTGAAGAGTCTATCTTGAACAGAACCTTCAGCAGCGTCTACTTGGCACCACGCCACCTCTTGAAGCGATAGCCTCGTCATATTATTAAGTATTTAAACCAACGCGGAAAACCTGTTCATGCGGGTGCTTCTAATGACAATTTTTTCTAGGTTTTTTTTCAAACTCACAGGTTTCCGTAGTGTAGTGGTTATCACGTTCGCCTTACACGCGAAAGGTCCCCGGTTCAAGACCGGGCGGAAACAGCATTACTTACAAATGTAATGTTTAAATTCTCCTGCTTTACTATCAAGCATCTATTCTGGAAAAGTCTGTCTGGAACAGGACCTTCAGCAGTGACGACTGGGCACCACGTCACCTCTTAAACCGATAGCCTCATCATATTATTAAGTGTTTAAACCTGTGCTGAAAACCTGTTCATGCGGGAGCTTCCGATAACAAAATTATCTAGGGCTTTGCTCAATTAAAACGGTTTCCTTAGTATAGTGGTTATTACGTACGCCTGACATGCAAAAGGTCACCGGTTCGAAACCGAGCGGAAACAGTTTCATTGTTTTGAGATATACAAAGTTAATGTTTAAATTCTCCTGCTTTACTATCAAGCAGCTATTCGGGAAAAGTCTATCTGGAACAGAACCTTCAGCAGCGTCTACTTGGCACCCCGCCACCTCTTCAACCGATAGCCTCGTCATATTATTAAGTGTTTAAACCTGCGCTGAAAACCTGTTAATGCGGGAGCTTCTGCTGACAACATTTTCCAGGGTTTTGGTCAAACTAACTGGTTTCCGTAGTGTAGTGGTTATCACGTTCGCCTAACACGCGAAAGGTCCCCGGTTCAAGACCGGGCGGAAACAGCATTACTTACAAATTTAATGTTTAAATTCTCCTGCTTTACTATCAAGCATCTATTCTGGAAAAGTCTGACTTGGCACCCCGCCACCTCTTCAACCGATAGCCTCGTCATATTATTAAGTGTTTAAACCTGCCCTGAAAACCTGTTAATGCGGGAGCTTCTGCTGACAACATTTTCCAGGGTTTTGGTCAAACTAACTGGTTTCCGTAGTGTAGTGGTTATCACGTTCGCCTAACACGCGAAAGGTCCCCGGTTCGAGACCGGGCGGAAACATGGTGATAGTATTTGTGTTTAGCGCTCGTAGTTGAGAGCATAGACTGTATGAAAGTTAAACTCAAACTCTAGTTGTGAGAAGTTCTTAGAAGTGTCTGGGTGTCAACCTCCTTTCCTGATTTGCCTAGCGTTACTGAATCTTCTACGTGCACCTCTCCAGCATGGACTTCTGGGGTAACCGTCTCATCCTGGATCGTCTAGCATGCAATGCACGGTTCGTAGGCCATTGGCATGTCGTGGCGGGCTTTGGCCGCAGTCGTTACGACTTTACAATTGAGGCCTAGCGTGCTAGCATTGTTCACCGCTGTAGCAGATGGGCGAATGGATGTTTAGGATAATATGTTTCAAATATGTATGATATAACCACTTACATTCACACCTGACCACTCTGACGGGATTCTGATGGGTTGCCAGATTATACGTATATGTGTTTCCGTAGTGTAGTGGTTATCACGTTCGCCTCACACGCGAAAGGTCCCCGGTTCGAAACCGGGCGGAAACAGCATTACTTTTTTGAGGTATACAAAGTTAATGTTTAAATTCTCCTGCTTTACTATCAAGAAGCTGTTTGTGAAGAGTCTATCTTGAACAGAACCTTCAGCAGCGTCTACTTGGCACCACGCCACCTCTTGAACCGATAGCCTCGTCATATTATTAAGTATTTAAACCAACGCGGAAAACCTGTTCATGCGGGTGCTTCTAATGACAACTTTTTCTAGGTTTTTTTTCAAACTCACAGGTTTCCGTAGTGTAGTGGTTATCACGTTCGCCTTACACGCGAAAGGTCCCCGGTTCAAGACCGGGCGGAAACAGCATTACTTACAAATGTAATGTTTAAATTCTCCTGCTTTACTATCAAGCATCTATTCTGGAAAAGTCTGTCTGGAACAGGACCTTCAGCAGTGACGACTGGGCACCACGTCACCTCTTAAACCGATAGCCTCATCATATTATTAAGTGTTTAAACCTGTGCTGAAAACCTGTTCATGCGGGAGCTTCCGATAACAAAATTATCTAGGGTTTTGCTCAATTAAACCGGTTTCCTTAGTATAGTGGTAATTACGTACGCCTGACATGCAAAAGGTCACCGGTTCGAAACCGAGCGGAAACAGTTTCATTGTTTTGAGATATACAAAGTTAATGTTTAAATTCTCCTGCTTTACTATCAAGCAGCTATTCGGGAAAAGTCTATCTGGAACAGAACCTTCAGCAGCGTCTACTTGGCACCCCGCCACCTCTTCAACCGATAGCCTCGTCTTATTATTAAGTGTTTAAACCTGCGCTGAAAACCTGTTAATGCGGGAGCTTCTGCTGACAACATTTTCCAGGGTTTTGGTCAAACTAACTGGTTTCCGTAGTGTAGTGGTTAGTTAGTAGTTAGTAGTGTAGTGGTTATAACCACTTACATTCACACCTGACCACTCTGACGGGATTCTGATGGGTTGCCAGATTATCCGTATATGTGTTTCCGTAGTGTAGTGGTTATCACGTTCGCCTCACACACGAAAGGTCCCCGGTTCGAGACCGGGCGGAAACATGGTGTTAGTATTTGTGTTTAGCGCTCGTAGTTGAGAGCATAGACTGTATGAAAGTTAAACTCAAACTCTAGTTGTGAGAAGTTCTTAGAAGTGTCTGGGTGTCAACCTCCTTTCCTGATTTGCCTAGCGTTACTGAATCTTCTACGTGCACCTCTCCAGCATGGACTTCTGGGGTAACCGTCTCATCCTGGATCGTCTAGCATGCAATGCACGGTTCGTAGGCCATTGGCATGTCGTGGCGGGCTTTGGCCGCAGTCGTTACGACTTTACAATTGAGGCCTAGCGTGCTGGCATTGTTCACCGCTGTAGCAGATGGGCGAATGGATGTTTAGGATAATATGTTTCAAATATGTATGATATAACCACTTACATTCACACCTGACCACTCTGACGGGATTTTGATGGGTTGCCAGATTATCCGTATATGTGTTTCCGTAGTGTAGTGGTTATCACGTTCGCCTCACACGCGAAAGGTCCCCGGTTCGAAACCGGGCGGAAACAGCATTACTTTTTTGAGGTATACAAAGTTAATGTTTAAATTCTCCTGCTTTACTATCAAGAAGCTGTTCGTGAAGAGTCTATCTTGAACAGAACCTTCAGCAGCGTCTACTTGGCACCACGCCACCTCTTGAACCGATAGCCTCGTCATATTATTAAGTATTTAAACCAACGCGGAAAACCTGTTCATGCGGGTGCTTCTAATGACAATTTTTTCTAGGTTTTTTTTCAAACTCACAGGTTTCCGTAGTGTAGTGGTTATCACGTTCGCCTTACACGCGAAAGGTCCCCGGTTCAATACCGGGCGGAAACAGCATTACTTACAAATTTAATGTTTAAATTCTCCTGCGTTACTATCAAGCATCTATTCTGGAAAAGTCCGTCTGGAACAGGACCTTCAGCAGTGACGACTGGGCACCACGTCACCTCTTAAACCGATAGCCTCATCATATTATTAAGTGTTTAAACCTGTGCTGAAAACCTGTTCATGCGGGAGCTTCCGATAACAAAATTATCTAGGGTTTTGCTCAATTAAACCGGTTTCCTTAGTATAGTGGTTATTACGTACGCCTGACATGCAAAAGGTCACCGGTTCGAAACCGAGCGGAAACAGTTTCATTGTTTTGAGATATACAAAGTTAATGTTTAAATTCTCCTGCTTTACTATCAAGCATCTATTCTGGAAAAGTCTGTCTGGAACAGGACCTTCAGCAGCGTCTACTTGGCACCCCGCCACCTCTTCAACCGATAGCCTCGTCATATTATTAAGTGTTTAAACCTGCGCTGAAAACCTGTTAATGCGGGAGCTTCTCCTGACAACATTTTCCAGGGTTTTGGTCATACTAACTGGTTTCCGTAGTGTAGTGGTTATCACGTTCGCCTAACACGCGAAAGGTCCCCGGTTCGAGAACGGGCGGAAACATGGCGATAGTATTTGTGTTTAGCGCTCGTAGTTGAGAGCATAGACTGTATGAAAGTTAAACTCAAACTCTAGTTGTGAGAAGTTCTTAGAAGTGTCTGGGTGTCAACCTCCTTTCCTGATTTGCCTAGCGTTACTGAATCTTCTACGTGCACCTCTGGGGTAACCGTCTCATCCTGGATCGTCTAGCATGCAATGCACGGTTCGTAGGCCATTGGCATGTCGTGGCGGGCTTTGGCCGCAGTCGTTACGACTTTACAATTGAGGCCTAGCGTGCTAGCATTGTTCACCGCTGTAGCAGATGGGCGAATGGATGTTTAGGATAATATGTTTCAAATATGTATGATATAACCACTTACATTCACACCTGACCACTCTGACGGGATTCTGATGGGTTGCCAGATTATCCGTATATGTGTTTCCGTAGTGTAGTGGTTATCACGTTCGCCTCACACGCGAAAGGTCCCCGGTTCGAAACCGGGCGGAAACAGCATTACTTTTTTGAGGTATACAAAGTTAATGTTTAAATTCTCCTGCTTTACTATCAAGAAGCTGTTCGTGAAGAGTCTATCTTGAACAGAACCTTCAGCAGCGTCTACTTGGCACCACGCCACCTCTTGAACCGATAGCCTCGTCATATTATTAAGTATTTAAACCAACGCGGAAAACCTGTTCATGCGGGTGCTTCTAATGACAATTTTTTCTAGTTTTTTTTTCAAACTCACAGGTTTCCGTAGTGTAGTGGTTATCACGTTCGCCTTACACGCGAAAGGTCCCCGGTTCAAGACCGGGCGGAAACAGCATTACTTACAAATTTAATGTTTAAATTCTCCTGCTTTACTATCAAGCATCTATTCTGGAAAAGTCTGACTTGGCACCCCGCCACCTCTTCAACCGATAGCCTCGTCATATTATTAAGTGTTTAAACCTGTGCTGAAAACCTGTTCATGCGGGAGCTTCCGATAACAAAATTATCTAGGGTTTAGCTCAATTAAATCGGTTTCCTTAGTATAGTGGTTATTACGTACGCCTGACATGCAAAAGGTCACCGGTTCGAAACCGAGAGGAAACAGTTTCATTGTTTTGAGATATACAAAGTTAATGTTTAAATTCTCCTGCTTTACTATCAAGCAGCAGCGTCTACTTGGCACCCCGCCACCTCTTCAACCGATAGCCTCGTCATATTATTAAGTGTTTAAACCTGCGCTGAAAACCTGTTAATGCGGGAGCTTCTGCTGACAACATTTTCCAGGGTTTGGGTCAAACTAACTGGTTTCCGTAGTGTAGTGGTTATCATGTTCGCCTAACACGCGAAAGGTCCCCGGTTCGAGACCGGGCGGAAACATGGTGAAAGTATTTGTGTTTAGCGCTCGTAGTTGAGAGCATAGACTGTATGAAAGTTAAACTCAAACTCTAGTTGTGAGAAGTTCTTAGAAGTGTCTGGGTGTCAACCTCCTTTCCTGATTTGCCTAGCGTTACTGAATCTTCTACGTGCACCTCTCCAGCATGGACTTCTGGGGTAACCGTCTCATCCTGGATCGTCTAGCATGCAATGCACGGTACGTAGGCCATTGGCATGTCGTGGCGGGCTTTGGCCGCAGTCGTTACGACTTTACAATTGAGGCCTAGCGTGCTGGCATTGTTCACCGCTGTAGCAGATGGGCGAATGGATGTTTAGGATAATATGTTTCAAATATGAATCATATAACCACTTACATTCACACCTGACCACTCTGACGGGATTCTGATGGGTTGCCAGATTATCCGTATATGTGTTTCCGTAGTGTAGTGGTTATCACGTTCGCCTCACACGCGAAAGGTCCCCGGTTCGAGACCGGGCGGAAACATGGTGATAGTATTTGTGTTTAGCGCTCGTAGTTGAGAGCATAGACTGTATGAAAGTTAAACTCAAACTCTAGTTGTGAGAAGTGTCTGGGTGTCAACCTCCTTTCCTGATTTGCCTAGCGTTACTGAATCTTCTACGTGCACCTCTCCAGCATGGACTTCTGGGGTAACCGTCTCATCCTGGATCGTCTAGCATGCAATGCACGGTTCGTCGGCCATTGGCATGTCGTGGCGGGCTTTGGCCGCAGTCGTTACGACTTTACAATTGAGGCCTAGCGTGCTGGCATTGTTCACCGCTGTAGCAGATGGGCGAATGGATGTTTAGGATAATATGTTTCAAATATGTATGATATAACCACTTACATTCACACCTGACCACTCTGACGGGATTCTGATGGGTTGCCAGATTATCCATATTTGTGTTTCCGTAGTGTAGTGGTTATCACGTTCGCCTCACACGCGATAGGTCACCGGTTCGAAACCGGGCGGAAACAGCATTACTTTTTTGAGGTATACAAAGTTAATGTTTAAATTCTCCTGCTTTACTATCAAGAAGCTGTTCGTGAAGAGTCTATCTTGAACAGAACCTTCAGCAGCGTCTACTTGGCACCACGCCACCTCTTGAACCGATAGCCTCGTCATATTATTAAGTATTTAAACCAACGCGGAAAACCTGTTCATGCGGGTGCTTCTAATGACAATTTTTTCTAGGTTTTTTTTCAAACTCACAGGTTTCCGTAGTGTAGTGGTTATCACGTTCGCCTTACACGCGAAAGGTCCCCGGTTCAAGACCGGGCGGAAACAGCATTACTTACAAATTTAATGTTTAAATTCTCCTGCTTTACTATCAAGCATCTATTCTGGAAAAGTCTGACTTGGCACCCCGCCACCTCTTCAACCGATAGCCTCGTCATATTATTAAGTGTTTAAACCTGTGCTGAAAACCTGTTCATGCGGGAGCTTCCGATAACAAAATTATCTAGGGTTTAGCTCAATTAAATCGGTTTCCTTAGTATAGTGGTTATTACGTACGCCTGACATGCAAAAGGTCACCGGTTCGAAACCGAGAGGAAACAGTTTCATTGTTTTGAGATATACAAAGTTAATGTTTAAATTCTCCTGCTTTACTATCAAGCAGCAGCGTCTACTTGGCACCCCGCCACCTCTTCAACCGATAGCCTCGTCATATTATTAAGTGTTTAAACCTGCGCTGAAAACCTGTTAATGCGGGAGCTTCTGCTGACAACATTTTCCAGGGTTTGGGTCAAACTAACTGGTTTCCGTAGTGTAGTGGTTATCATGTTCGCCTAACACGCGAAAGGTCCCCGGTTCGAGACCGGGCGGAAACATGGTGATAGTATTTGTGTTTAGCGCTCGTAGTTGAGAGCATAGACTGTATGAAAGTTAAACTCAAACTCTAGTTGTGAGAAGTTCTTAGAAGTGTCTGGGTGTCAACCTCCTTTCCTGATTTGCCTAGCGTTACTGAATCTTCTACGTGCACCTCTCCAGCATGGACTTCTGGGGTAACCGTCTCATCCTGGATCGTCTAGCATGCAATGCACGGTACGTAGGCCATTGGCATGTCGTGGCGGGCTTTGGCCGCAGTCGTTACGACTTTACAATTGAGGCCTTGCGTGCTGGCATTGTTCACCGCTGTAGCAGATGGGCGAATGGATGTTTAGGATAATATGTTTCAAATATGAATGATATAACCACTTACATTCACACCTGACCACTCTGACGGGATTCTGATGGGTTGCCAGATTATCCGTATATGTGTTTCCGTAGTGTAGTGGTTATCACGTTCGCCTCACACGCGAAAGGTCCCCGGTTCGAGACCGGGCGGAAACATGGTGATAGTATTTGTGTTTAGCGCTCGTAGTTGAGAGCATAGACTGTATGAAAGTTAAACTCAAACTCTAGTTGTGAGAAGTTCTTAGAAGTGTCTGGGTGTCAACCTCCTTTCCTGATTTGCCTAGCGTTACTGAATCTTCTACGTGCACCTCTCCAGCATGGACTTCTGGGGTAACCGTCTCATCCTGGATCGTCTAGCATGCAATGCACGGTTCGTCGGCCATTGGCATGTCGTGGCGGGCTTTGGCCGCAGTCGTTACGACTTTACAATTGAGGCCTAGCGTGCTGGCATTGTTCACCGCTGTAGCAGATGGGCGAATGGATGTTTAGGATAATATGTTTCAAATATGTATGATATAACCACTTACATTCACACCTGACCACTCTGACGGGATTCTGATGGGTTGCCAGATTATCCATATATGTGTTTCCGTAGTGTAGTGGTTATCACGTTCGCCTCACACGCGATAGGTCACCGGTTCGAAACCGGGCGGAAACAGCATTACTTTTTTGAGGTATACAAAGTTAATGTTTAAATTCTCCTGCTTTACTATCAAGAAGCTGTTCGTGAAGAGTCTATCTTGAACAGAACCTTCAGCAGCGTCTACTTGGCACCACGCCACCTCTTGAACCGATAGCCTCGTCATATTATTAAGTATTTAAACCAACGCGGAAAACCTGTTCATGCGGGTGCTTCTAATGACAATTTTTTCTAGGTTTTTTTTCAAACTCACAGGTTTCCGTAGTGTAGTGGTTATCACGTTCGCCTTACACGCGAAAGGTCCCCGGTTCAAGACCGGGCGGAAACAGCATTACTTACAAATTTAATGTTTAAATTCTCCTGCTTTACTATCAAGCATCTATTCTGGAAAAGTCTGACTTGGCACCCCGCCACCTCTTCAACCGATAGCCTCGTCATATTATTAAGTGTTTAAACCTGTGCTGAAAACCTGTTCATGCGGGAGCTTCCGATAACAAAATTATCTAGGGTTTAGCTCAATTAAATCGGTTTCCTTAGTATAGTGGTTATTACGTACGCCTGACATGCAAAAGGTCACCGGTTCGAAACCGAGAGGAAACAGTTTCATTGTTTTGAGATATACAAAGTTAATGTTTAAATTCTCCTGCTTTACTATCAAGCAGCAGCGTCTACTTGGCACCCCGCCACCTCTTCAACCGATAGCCTCGTCATATTATTAAGTGTTTAAACCTGCGCTGAAAACCTGTTAATGCGGGAGCTTCTGCTGACAACATTTTCCAGGGTTTTGGTCAAACTAACTGGTTTCCGTAGTGTAGTGGTTATCACGTTCGCCTAACATGCGAAAGGTCCCCGGTTCGAGACCGGGCGGAAACATGGTGATAGTATTTGTGTTTAGCGCTCGTAGTTGAGAGCATAGACTGTATGAAAGTTAAACTCAAACTCTAGTTGTGAGAAGTTCTTAGAAGTGTCTGGGTGTCAACCTCCTTTCCTGATTTGCCTAGCGTTACTGAATCTTCTACGTGCACCTCTCCAGCATGGACTTCTGGGGTAACCGTCTCATCCTGGATCGTCTAGCATGCAATGCACGGTTCGTAGGCCATTGGCATGTCGTGGCGGGCTTTGGCCGCAGTCGTTACGACTTTACAATTGAGGCCTAGCGTGCTGGCATTGTTCACCGCTGTAGCAGATGGGCGAATGGATGTTTAGGATAATATGTTTCAAATATGTATGATATAACCACTTACATTCACACCTGACCACTCTGACGGGATTCTGATGGGTTGCCAGATTATCCGTATATGTGTTTCCGTAGTGTAGTGGTTATCACGTTCGCCTCACACGCGAAAGGTCCCCGGTTCGAAACCGGGCGGAAACAGCATTACTTATTTGAGGTATACAAAGTTAATGTTTAAATTCTCCTGCTTTACTATCAAGAAGCTGTTCGTGAAGAGTCTATCTTGAACAGAACCTTCAGCAGCGTCTACTTGGCACCACGCCACCTCTTGAAGCGATAGCCTCGTCATATTATTAAGTATTTAAACCAACGCGGAAAACCTGTTCATGCGGGTGCTTCTAATGACAATTTTTTCTAGGTTTTTTTTCAAACTCACAGGTTTCCGTAGTGTAGTGGTTATCACGTTCGCCTTACACGCGAAAGGTCCCCGGTTCAAGACCGGGCGGAAACAGCATTACTTACAAATGTAATGTTTAAATTCTCCTGCTTTACTATCAAGCATCTATTCTGGAAAAGTCTGTCTGGAACAGGACCTTCAGCAGTGACGACTGGGCACCACGTCACCTCTTAAACCGATAGCCTCATCATATTATTAAGTGTTTAAACCTGTGCTGAAAACCTGTTCATGCGGGAGCTTCCGATAACAAAATTATCTAGGGCTTTGCTCAATTAAAACGGTTTCCTTAGTATAGTGGTTATTACGTACGCCTGACATGCAAAAGGTCACCGGTTCGAAACCGAGCGGAAACAGTTTCATTGTTTTGAGATATACAAAGTTAATGTTTAAATTCTCCTGCTTTACTATCAAGCAGCTATTCGGGAAAAGTCTATCTGGAACAGAACCTTCAGCAGCGTCTACTTGGCACCCCGCCACCTCTTCAACCGATAGCCTCGTCATATTATTAAGTGTTTAAACCTGCGCTGAAAACCTGTTAATGCGGGAGCTTCTGCTGACAACATTTTCCAGGGTTTTGGTCAAACTAACTGGTTTCCGTAGTGTAGTGGTTATCACGTTCGCCTAACACGCGAAAGGTCCCCGGTTCAAGACCGGGCGGAAACAGCATTACTTACAAATTTAATGTTTAAATTCTCCTGCTTTACTATCAAGCATCTATTCTGGAAAAGTCTGACTTGGCACCCCGCCACCTCTTCAACCGATAGCCTCGTCATATTATTAAGTGTTTAAACCTGCCCTGAAAACCTGTTAATGCGGGAGCTTCTGCTGACAACATTTTCCAGGGTTTTGGTCAAACTAACTGGTTTCCGTAGTGTAGTGGTTATCACGTTCGCCTAACACGCGAAAGGTCCCCGGTTCGAGACCGGGCGGAAACATGGTGATAGTATTTGTGTTTAGCGCTCGTAGTTGAGAGCATAGACTGTATGAAAGTTAAACTCAAACTCTAGTTGTGAGAAGTTCTTAGAAGTGTCTGGGTGTCAACCTCCTTTCCTGATTTGCCTAGCGTTACTGAATCTTCTACGTGCACCTCTCCAGCATGGACATCTGGGGTAACCGTCTCATCCTGGATCGTCTAGCATGCAATGCACGGTTCGTAGGCCATTGGCATGTCGTGGCGGGCTTTGGCCGCAGTCGTTACGACTTTACAATTGAGGCCTAGCGTGCTAGCATTGTTCACCGCTGTAGCAGATGGGCGAATGGATGTTTAGGATAATATGTTTCAAATATGTATGATATAACCACTTACATTCACACCTGACCACTCTGACGGGATTCTGATGGGTTGCCAGATTATACGTATATGTGTTTCCGTAGTGTAGTGGTTATCACGTTCGCCTCACACGCGAAAGGTCCCCGGTTCGAAACCGGGCGGAAACAGCATTACTTTTTTGAGGTATACAAAGTTAATGTTTAAATTCTCCTGCTTTACTATCAAGAAGCTGTTTGTGAAGAGTCTATCTTGAACAGAACCTTCAGCAGCGTCTACTTGGCACCACGCCACCTCTTGAACCGATAGCCTCGTCATATTATTAAGTATTTAAACCAACGCGGAAAACCTGTTCATGCGGGTGCTTCTAATGACAACTTTTTCTAGGTTTTTTTTCAAACTCACAGGTTTCCGTAGTGTAGTGGTTATCACGTTCGCCTTACACGCGAAAGGTCCCCGGTTCAAGACCGGGCGGAAACAGCATTACTTACAAATGTAATGTTTAAATTCTCCTGCTTTACTATCAAGCATCTATTCTGGAAAAGTCTGTCTGGAACAGGACCTTCAGCAGTGACGACTGGGCACCACGTCACCTCTTAAACCGATAGCCTCATCATATTATTAAGTGTTTAAACCTGTGCTGAAAACCTGTTCATGCGGGAGCTTCCGATAACAAAATTATCTAGGGTTTTGCTCAATTAAACCGGTTTCCTTAGTATAGTGGTAATTACGTACGCCTGACATGCAAAAGGTCACCGGTTCGAAACCGAGCGGAAACAGTTTCATTGTTTTGAGATATACAAAGTTAATGTTTAAATTCTCCTGCTTTACTATCAAGCAGCTATTCGGGAAAAGTCTATCTGGAACAGAACCTTCAGCAGCGTCTACTTGGCACCCCGCCACCTCTTCAACCGATAGCCTCGTCATATTATTAAGTGTTTAAACCTGCGCTGAAAACCTGTTAATGCGGGAGCTTCTGCTGACAACATTTTCCAGGGTTTTGGTCAAACTAACTGGTTTCTGTAGTGTAGTGGTTATCACGTTCGCCTAACACGCGAAAGGTCCCCGGTTCAAGACCGGGCGGAAACAGCATAACTTACAAATGTAATGTTTAAATTCTCCTGCTTTACTATCAAGCATCTATTCTGGAAAAGTCTGTCTGGAACAGGACCTTCAGCAGTGACGACTGGGCACCACGTCACCTCTTAAACCGATAGCCTCATCATATTATTAAGTGTTTAAACCTGTGCTGAAAACCTGTTCATGCGGGAGCTTCCGATAACAAAATTATCTAGGGTTTTGCTCAATTAAACCGGTTTCCTTAGTATAGTGGTTATTACGTACGCCTGACATGCAAAAGGTCACCGGTTCGAAACCGAGCGGAAACAGTTTCATTGTTTTGAGATATACAAAGTTAATGTTTAAATTCTCCTGCTTTACTATCAAGCAGCTATTCGGGAAAAGTCTATCTGGAACAGAACCTTCAGCAGCGTCTACTTGGCACCCCGCCACCTCTTCAACCGATAGCCTCGTCATATTATTAAGTGTTTAAACCTGCGCTGAAAACCTGTTAATGCGGGAGCTTCTGCTGACAACATTTTCCAGGGTTTTGGTCAAACTAACTGGTTTCCGTAGTGTAGTGGTTATCACGTTCGCCTAACACGCGAAAGGTCCCCGGTTCGAGACCGGGCGGAAACATGGTGATAGTATTTGTGTTTAGCGCTCGTAGTTGAGAGCATAGACTGTATGAAAGTTAAACTCAAACTCTAGTTGTGAGAAGTTCTTAGAAGTGTCTGGGTGTCAACCTCCTTTCCTGATTTGCCTAGCGTTACTGAATCTTCTACGTGCACCTCTCCAGCATGGACTTCTGGGGTAACCGTCTCATCCTGGATCGTCTAGCATGCAATGCACGGTTCGTAGGCCATTGGCATGTCGTGGCGGGCTTTGGCCGCAGTCGTTACGACTTTACAATTGAGGCCTAGCGTGCTGGCATTGTTCACCGCCGTAGCAGATGGGCGAATGGATGTTTAGGATAATATGTTTCAAATATGAATGATATAACCACTTACATTCACACCTGACCACTCTGACGGGATTCTGATGGGTTGCCAGATTATCCGTATATGTGTTTCCGTAGTGTAGTGGTTATCACGTTCGCCTTACACACGAAAGGTCCCCGGTTCGAGACCGGGCGGAAACATGGTCATAGTATTTGTGTTTAGCGCTCGTAGTTGAGAGCATAGACTGTATGAAAGTTAAACTCAAACTCTAGTTGTGAGAAGTTCTTAGAAGTGTCTGGGTGTCAACCTCCTTTCCTGATTTGCCTAGCGTTACTGAATCTTCTACGTGCACCTCTCCAGCATGGACTTCTGGGGTAACCGTCTCATCCTGGATCGTCTAGCATGCAATGCACGGTTCGTAGGCCATTGGCATGTCGTGGCGGGCTTTGGCCGCAGTCGTTACGACTTTACAATTGAGGCCTAGCGTGCTAGCATTGTTCACCGCTGTAGCAGATGGGCGAATGGATGTTTAGGATAATATGTTTCAAATATGTATGATATAACCACTTACATTCACACCTGACCACTCTGACGGGATTCTGATGGGTTGCCAGATTATACGTATATGTGTTTCCGTAGTGTAGTGGTTATCACGTTCGCCTCACACGCGAAAGGTCCCCGGTTCGAAACCGGGCGGAAACAGCATTACTTTTTTGAGGTATACAAAGTTAATGTTTAAATTCTCCTGCTTTACTATCAAGAAGCTGTTCGTGAAGAGTCTATCTTGAACAGAACCTTCAGCAGCGTCTACTTGGCACCACGCCACCTCTTGAACCGATAGCCTCGTCATATTATTAAGTATTTAAACCAACGCGGAAAACCTGTTCATGCGGGTGCTTCTAATGACAATTTTTTCTAGGTTTTTTTTCAAACTCACAGGTTTCCGTAGTGTAGTGGTTATCACGTTCGCCTTACACGCGAAAGGTCCCCGGTTCAAGACCGGGCGGAAACAGCATTACTTACAAATTTAATGTTTAAATTCTCCTGCTTTACTATCAAGCATCTATTCTGGAAAAGTCTGACTTGGCACCCCGCCACCTCTTCAACCGATAGCCTCGTCATATTATTAAGTGTTTAAACCTGTGCTGAAAACCTGTTCATGCGGGAGCTTCCGATAACAAAATTATCTAGGGTTTAGCTCAATTAAATCGGTTTCCTTAGTATAGTGGTTATTACGTACGCCTGACATGCAAAAGGTCACCGGTTCGAAACCGAGAGGAAACAGTTTCATTGTTTTGAGATATACAAAGTTAATGTTTAAATTCTCCTGCTTTACTATCAAGCAGCAGCGTCTACTTGGCACCCCGCCACCTCTTCAACCGATAGCCTCGTCATATTATTAAGTGTTTAAACCTGCGCTGAAAACCTGTTAATGCGGGAGCTTCTGCTGACAACATTTTCCAGGGTTTGGGTCAAACTAACTGGTTTCCGTAGTGTAGTGGTTATCATGTTCGCCTAACACGCGAAAGGTCCCCGGTTCGAGACCGGGCGGAAACATGGTGATAGTATTTGTGTTTAGCGCTCGTAGTTGAGAGCATAGACTGTATGAAAGTTAAACTCAAACTCTAGTTGTGAGAAGTTCTTAGAAGTGTCTGGGTGTCAACCTCCTTTCCTGATTTGCCTAGCGTTACTGAATCTTCTACGTGCACCTCTCCAGCATGGACTTCTGGGGTAACCGTCTCATCCTGGATCGTCTAGCATGCAATGCACGGTACGTAGGCCATTGGCATGTCGTGGCGGGCTTTGGCCGCAGTCGTTACGACTTTACAATTGAGGCCTAGCGTGCTGGCATTGTTCACCGCTGTAGCAGATGGGCGAATGGATGTTTAGGATAATATGTTTCAAATATGAATGATATAACCACTTACATTCACACCTGACCACTCTGACGGGATTCTGATGGGTTGCCAGATTATGCGTATATGTGTTTCCGTAGTGTAGTGGTTATCACGTTCGCCTCACACGCGAAAGGTCCCCGGTTCGAGACCGGGCGGAAACATGGTGATAGTATTTGTGTTTAGCGCTCGTAGTTGAGAGCATAGACTGTATGAAAGTTAAACTCAAACTCTAGTTGTGAGAAGTGTCTGGGTGTCAACCTCCTTTCCTGATTTGCCTAGCGTTACTGAATCTTCTACGTGCACCTCTCCAGCATGGACTTCTGGGGTAACCGTCTCATCCTGGATCGTCTAGCATGCAATGCACGGTTCGTCGGCCATTGGCATGTCGTGGCGGGCTTTGGCCGCAGTCGTTACGACTTTACAATTGAGGCCTAGCGTGCTGGCATTGTTCACCGCTGTAGCAGATGGGCGAATGGATGTTTAGGATAATATGTTTCAAATATGTATGATATAACCACTTACATTCACACCTGACCACTCTGACGGGATTCTGATGGGTTGCCAGATTATCCATATATGTGTTTCCGTAGTGTAGTGGTTATCACGTTCGCCTCACACGCGATAGGTCACCGGTTCGAAACCGGGCGGAAACAGCATTACTTTTTTGAGGTATACAAAGTTAATGTTTAAATTCTCCTGCTTTACTATCAAGAAGCTGTTCGTGAAGAGTCTATCTTGAACAGAACCTTCAGCAGCGTCTACTTGGCACCACGCCACCTCTTGAACCGATAGCCTCGTCATATTATTAAGTATTTAAACCAACGCGGAAAACCTGTTCATGCGGGTGCTTCTAATGACAATTTTTTCTAGGTTTTTTTTCAAACTCACAGGTTTCCGTAGTGTAGTGGTTATCACGTTCGCCTTACACGCGAAAGGTCCCCGGTTCAAGACCGGGCGGAAACAGCATTACTTACAAATTTAATGTTTAAATTCTCCTGCTTTACTATCAAGCATCTATTCTGGAAAAGTCTGACTTGGCACCCCGCCACCTCTTCAACCGATAGCCTCGTCATATTATTAAGTGTTTAAACCTGTGCTGAAAACCTGTTCATGCGGGAGCTTCCGATAACAAAATTATCTAGGGTTTAGCTCAATTAAATCGGTTTCCTTAGTATAGTGGTTATTACGTACGCCTGACATGCAAAAGGTCACCGGTTCGAAACCGAGAGGAAACAGTTTCATTGTTTTGAGATATACAAAGTTAATGTTTAAATTCTCCTGCTTTACTATCAAGCAGCAGCGTCTACTTGGCACCCCGCCACCTCTTCAACCGATAGCCTCGTCATATTATTAAGTGTTTAAACCTGCGCTGAAAACCTGTTAATGCGGGAGCTTCTGCTGACAACATTTTCCAGGGTTTTGGTCAAACTAACTGGTTTCCGTAGTGTAGTGGTTATCACGTTCGCCTAACATGCGAAAGGTCCCCGGTTCGAGACCGGGCGGAAACATGGTGATAGTATTTGTGTTTAGCGCTCGTAGTTGAGAGCATAGACTGTATGAAAGTTAAACTCAAACTCTAGTTGTGAGAAGTTCTTAGAAGTGTCTGGGTGTCAACCTCCTTTCCTGATTTGCCTAGCGTTACTGAATCTTCTACGTGCACCTCTCCAGCATGGACTTCTGGGGTAACCGTCTCATCCTGGATCGTCTAGCATGCAATGCACGGTTCGTAGGCCATTGGCATGTCGTGGCGGGCTTTGGCCGCAGTCGTTACGACTTTACAATTGAGGCCTAGCGTGCTGGCATTGTTCACCGCTGTAGCAGATGGGCGAATGGATGTTTAGGATAATATGTTTCAAATATGTATGATATAACCACTTACATTCACACCTGACCACTCTGACGGGATTCTGATGGGTTGCCAGATTATCCGTATATGTGTTTCCGTAGTGTAGTGGTTATCACGTTCGCCTCACACGCGAAAGGTCCCCGGTTCGAAACCGGGCGGAAACAGCATTACTTATTTGAGGTATACAAAGTTAATGTTTAAATTCTCCTGCTTTACTATCAAGAAGCTGTTCGTGAAGAGTCTATCTTGAACAGAACCTTCAGCAGCGTCTACTTGGCACCACGCCACCTCTTGAAGCGATAGCCTCGTCATATTATTAAGTATTTAAACCAACGCGGAAAACCTGTTCATGCGGGTGCTTCTAATGACAATTTTTTCTAGGTTTTTTTTCAAACTCACAGGTTTCCGTAGTGTAGTGGTTATCACGTTCGCCTTACACGCGAAAGGTCCCCGGTTCAAGACCGGGCGGAAACAGCATTACTTACAAATTTAATGTTTAAATTCTCCTGCTTTACTATCAAGCATCTATTCTGGAAAAGTCTGACTTGGCACCCCGCCACCTCTTCAACCGATAGCCTCGTCATATTATTAAGTGTTTAAACCTGTGCTGAAAACCTGTTCATGCGGGAGCTTCCGATAACAAAATTATCTAGGGTTTAGCTCAATTAAATCGGTTTCCTTAGTATAGTGGTTATTACGTACGCCTGACATGCAAAAGGTCACCGGTTCGAAACCGAGAGGAAACAGTTTCATTGTTTTGAGATATACAAAGTTAATGTTTAAATTCTCCTGCTTTACTATCAAGCAGCAGCGTCTACTTGGCACCCCGCCACCTCTTCAACCGATAGCCTCGTCATATTATTAAGTGTTTAAACCTGCGCTGAAAACCTGTTAATGCGGGAGCTTCTGCTGACAACATTTTCCAGGGTTTGGGTCAAACTAACTGGTTTCCGTAGTGTAGTGGTTATCATGTTCGCCTAACACGCGAAAGGTCCCCGGTTCGAGACCGGGCGGAAACATGGTGATAGTATTTGTGTTTAGCGCTCGTAGTTGAGAGCATAGACTGTATGAAAGTTAAACTCAAACTCTAGTTGTGAGAAGTTCTTAGAAGTGTCTGGGTGTCAACCTCCTTTCCTGATTTGCCTAGCGTTACTGAATCTTCTACGTGCACCTCTCCAGCATGGACTTCTGGGGTAACCGTCTCATCCTGGATCGTCTAGCATGCAATGCACGGTACGTAGGCCATTGGCATGTCGTGGCGGGCTTTGGCCGCAGTCGTTACGACTTTACAATTGAGGCCTAGCGTGCTGGCATTGTTCACCGCTGTAGCAGATGGGCGAATGGATGTTTAGGATAATATGTTTCAAATATGAATGATATAACCACTTACATTCACACCTGACCACTCTGACGGGATTCTGATGGGTTGCCAGATTATCCGTATATGTGTTTCCGTAGTGTAGTGGTTATCACGTTCGCCTCACACGCGAAAGGTCCCCGGTTCGAGACCGGGCGGAAACATGGTGATAGTATTTGTGTTTAGCGCTCGTAGTTGAGAGCATAGACTGTATGAAAGTTAAACTCAAACTCTAGTTGTGAGAAGTTCTTAGAAGTGTCTGGGTGTCAACCTCCTTTCCTGATTTGCCTAGCGTTACTGAATCTTCTACGTGCACCTCTCCAGCATGGACTTCTGGGGTAACCGTCTCATCCTGGATCGTCTAGCATGCAATGCACGGTTCGAAGGCCATTGGCATGTCGTGGCGGGCTTTGGCCGCAGTCGTTACGACTTTACAATTGAGGCCTAGCGTGCTGGCATTGTTCACCGCTGTAGCAGATGGGCGAATGGATGTTTAGGATAATATGTTTCAAATATGTATGATATAACCACTTACATTCACACCTGACCACTCTGACGGGATTCTGATGGGTTGCCAGATTATCCATATATGTGTTTCCGTAGTGTAGTGGTTATCACGTTCGCCTCACACGCGATAGGTCACCGGTTCGAAACCGGGCGGAAACAGCATTACTTTTTTGAGGTATACAAAGTTAATGTTTAAATTCTCCTGCTTTACTATCAAGAAGCTGTTCGTGAAGAGTCTATCTTGAACAGAACCTTCAGCAGCGTCTACTTGGCACCACGCCACCTCTTGAACCGATAGCCTCGTCATATTATTAAGTATTTAAACCAACGCGGAAAACCTGTTCATGCGGGTGCTTCTAATGACAATTTTTTCTAGGTTTTTTTTCAAACTCACAGGTTTCCGTAGTGTAGTGGTTATCACGTTCGCCTTACACGCGAAAGGTCCCCGGTTCAAGACCGGGCGGAAACAGCATTACTTACAAATTTAATGTTTAAATTCTCCTGCTTTACTATCAAGCATCTATTCTGGAAAAGTCTGACTTGGCACCCCGCCACCTCTTCAACCGATAGCCTCGTCATATTATTAAGTGTTTAAACCTGTGCTGAAAACCTGTTCATGCGGGAGCTTCCGATAACAAAATTATCTAGGGTTTAGCTCAATTAAATCGGTTTCCTTAGTATAGTGGTTATTACGTACGCCTGACATGCAAAAGGTCACCGGTTCGAAACCGAGAGGAAACAGTTTCATTGTTTTGAGATATACAAAGTTAATGTTTAAATTCTCCTGCTTTACTATCAAGCAGCAGCGTCTACTTGGCACCCCGCCACCTCTTCAACCGATAGCCTCGTCATATTATTAAGTGTTTAAACCTGCGCTGAAAACCTGTTAATGCGGGAGCTTCTGCTGACAACATTTTCCAGGGTTTTGGTCAAACTAACTGGTTTCCGTAGTGTAGTGGTTATCACGTTCGCCTAACATGCGAAAGGTCCCCGGTTCGAGACCGGGCGGAAACATGGTGATAGTATTTGTGTTTAGCGCTCGTAGTTGAGAGCATAGACTGTATGAAAGTTAAACTCAAACTCTAGTTGTGAGAAGTTCTTAGAAGTGTCTGGGTGTCAACCTCCTTTCCTGATTTGCCTAGCGTTACTGAATCTTCTACGTGCACCTCTCCAGCATGGACTTCTGGGGTAACCGTCTCATCCTGGATCGTCTAGCATGCAATGCACGGTTCGTAGGCCATTGGCATGTCGTGGCGGGCTTTGGCCGCAGTCGTTACGACTTTACAATTGAGGCCTAGCGTGCTGGCATTGTTCACCGCTGTAGCAGATGGGCGAATGGATGTTTAGGATAATATGTTTCAAATATGTATGATATAACCACTTACATTCACACCTGACCACTCTGACGGGATTCTGATGGGTTGCCAGATTATCCGTATATGTGTTTCCGTAGTGTAGTGGTTATCACGTTCGCCTCACACGCGAAAGGTCCCCGGTTCGAAACCGGGCGGAAACAGCATTACTTATTTGAGGTATACAAAGTTAATGTTTAAATTCTCCTGCTTTACTATCAAGAAGCTGTTCGTGAAGAGTCTATCTTGAACAGAACCTTCAGCAGCGTCTACTTGGCACCACGCCACCTCTTGAAGCGATAGCCTCGTCATATTATTAAGTATTTAAACCAACGCGGAAAACCTGTTCATGCGGGTGCTTCTAATGACAATTTTTTCTAGGTTTTTTTTCAAACTCACAGGTTTCCGTAGTGTAGTGGTTATCACGTTCGCCTTACACGCGAAAGGTCCCCGGTTCAAGACCGGGCGGAAACAGCATTACTTACAAATGTAATGTTTAAATTCTCCTGCTTTACTATCAAGCATCTATTCTGGAAAAGTCTGTCTGGAACAGGACCTTCAGCAGTGACGACTGGGCACCACGTCACCTCTTAAACCGATAGCCTCATCATATTATTAAGTGTTTAAACCTGTGCTGAAAACCTGTTCATGCGGGAGCTTCCGATAACAAAATTATCTAGGGCTTTGCTCAATTAAAACGGTTTCCTTAGTATAGTGGTTATTACGTACGCCTGACATGCAAAAGGTCACCGGTTCGAAACCGAGCGGAAACAGTTTCATTGTTTTGAGATATACAAAGTTAATGTTTAAATTCTCCTGCTTTACTATCAAGCAGCTATTCGGGAAAAGTCTATCTGGAACAGAACCTTCAGCAGCGTCTACTTGGCACCCCGCCACCTCTTCAACCGATAGCCTCGTCATATTATTAAGTGTTTAAACCTGCGCTGAAAACCTGTTAATGCGGGAGCTTCTGCTGACAACATTTTCCAGGGTTTTGGTCAAACTAACTGGTTTCCGTAGTGTAGTGGTTATCACGTTCGCCTAACACGCGAAAGGTCCCCGGTTCAAGACCGGGCGGAAACAGCATTACTTACAAATTTAATGTTTAAATTCTCCTGCTTTACTATCAAGCATCTATTCTGGAAAAGTCTGACTTGGCACCCCGCCACCTCTTCAACCGATAGCCTCGTCATATTATTAAGTGTTTAAACCTGCCCTGAAAACCTGTTAATGCGGGAGCTTCTGCTGACAACATTTTCCAGGGTTTTGGTCAAACTAACTGGTTTCCGTAGTGTAGTGGTTATCACGTTCGCCTAACACGCGAAAGGTCCCCGGTTCGAGACCGGGCGGAAACATGGTGATAGTATTTGTGTTTAGCGCTCGTAGTTGAGAGCATAGACTGTATGAAAGTTAAACTCAAACTCTAGTTGTGAGAAGTTCTTAGAAGTGTCTGGGTGTCAACCTCCTTTCCTGATTTGCCTAGCGTTACTGAATCTTCTACGTGCACCTCTCCAGCATGGACTTCTGGGGTAACCGTCTCATCCTGGATCGTCTAGCATGCAATGCACGGTTCGTAGGCCATTGGCATGTCGTGGCGGGCTTTGGCCGCAGTCGTTACGACTTTACAATTGAGGCCTAGCGTGCTAGCATTGTTCACCGCTGTAGCAGATGGGCGAATGGATGTTTAGGATAATATGTTTCAAATATGTATGATATAACCACTTACATTCACACCTGACCACTCTGACGGGATTCTGATGGGTTGCCAGATTATACGTATATGTGTTTCCGTAGTGTAGTGGTTATCACGTTCGCCTCACACGCGAAAGGTCCCCGGTTCGAAACCGGGCGGAAACAGCATTACTTTTTTGAGGTATACAAAGTTAATGTTTAAATTCTCCTGCTTTACTATCAAGAAGCTGTTTGTGAAGAGTCTATCTTGAACAGAACCTTCAGCAGCGTCTACTTGGCACCACGCCACCTCTTGAACCGATAGCCTCGTCATATTATTAAGTATTTAAACCAACGCGGAAAACCTGTTCATGCGGGTGCTTCTAATGACAACTTTTTCTAGGTTTTTTTTCAAACTCACAGGTTTCCGTAGTGTAGTGGTTATCACGTTCGCCTTACACGCGAAAGGTCCCCGGTTCAAGACCGGGCGGAAACAGCATTACTTACAAATGTAATGTTTAAATTCTCCTGCTTTACTATCAAGCATCTATTCTGGAAAAGTCTGTCTGGAACAGGACCTTCAGCAGTGACGACTGGGCACCACGTCACCTCTTAAACCGATAGCCTCATCATATTATTAAGTGTTTAAACCTGTGCTGAAAACCTGTTCATGCGGGAGCTTCCGATAACAAAATTATCTAGGGTTTTGCTCAATTAAACCGGTTTCCTTAGTATAGTGGTAATTACGTACGCCTGACATGCAAAAGGTCACCGGTTCGAAACCGAGCGGAAACAGTTTCATTGTTTTGAGATATACAAAGTTAATGTTTAAATTCTCCTGCTTTACTATCAAGCAGCTATTCGGGAAAAGTCTATCTGGAACAGAACCTTCAGCAGCGTCTACTTGGCACCCCGCCACCTCTTCAACCGATAGCCTCGTCTTATTATTAAGTGTTTAAACCTGCGCTGAAAACCTGTTAATGCGGGAGCTTCTGCTGACAACATTTTCCAGGGTTTTGGTCAAACTAACTGGTTTCCGTAGTGTAGTGGTTAGTTAGTAGTTAGTAGTGTAGTGGTTATAACCACTTACATTCACACCTGACCACTCTGACGGGATTCTGATGGGTTGCCAGATTATCCGTATATGTGTTTCCGTAGTGTAGTGGTTATCACGTTCGCCTCACACACGAAAGGTCCCCGGTTCGAGACCGGGCGGAAACATGGTGTTAGTATTTGTGTTTAGCGCTCGTAGTTGAGAGCATAGACTGTATGAAAGTTAAACTCAAACTCTAGTTGTGAGAAGTTCTTAGAAGTGTCTGGGTGTCAACCTCCTTTCCTGATTTGCCTAGCGTTACTGAATCTTCTACGTGCACCTCTCCAGCATGGACTTCTGGGGTAACCGTCTCATCCTGGATCGTCTAGCATGCAATGCACGGTTCGTAGGCCATTGGCATGTCGTGGCGGGCTTTGGCCGCAGTCGTTACGACTTTACAATTGAGGCCTAGCGTGCTGGCATTGTTCACCGCTGTAGCAGATGGGCGAATGGATGTTTAGGATAATATGTTTCAAATATGTATGATATAACCACTTACATTCACACCTGACCACTCTGACGGGATTTTGATGGGTTGCCAGATTATCCGTATATGTGTTTCCGTAGTGTAGTGGTTATCACGTTCGCCTCACACGCGAAAGGTCCCCGGTTCGAAACCGGGCGGAAACAGCATTACTTTTTTGAGGTATACAAAGTTAATGTTTAAATTCTCCTGCTTTACTATCAAGAAGCTGTTCGTGAAGAGTCTATCTTGAACAGAACCTTCAGCAGCGTCTACTTGGCACCACGCCACCTCTTGAACCGATAGCCTCGTCATATTATTAAGTATTTAAACCAACGCGGAAAACCTGTTCATGCGGGTGCTTCTAATGACAATTTTTTCTAGGTTTTTTTTCAAACTCACAGGTTTCCGTAGTGTAGTGGTTATCACGTTCGCCTTACACGCGAAAGGTCCCCGGTTCAATACCGGGCGGAAACAGCATTACTTACAAATTTAATGTTTAAATTCTCCTGCGTTACTATCAAGCATCTATTCTGGAAAAGTCCGTCTGGAACAGGACCTTCAGCAGTGACGACTGGGCACCACGTCACCTCTTAAACCGATAGCCTCATCATATTATTAAGTGTTTAAACCTGTGCTGAAAACCTGTTCATGCGGGAGCTTCCGATAACAAAATTATCTAGGGTTTTGCTCAATTAAACCGGTTTCCTTAGTATAGTGGTTATTACGTACGCCTGACATGCAAAAGGTCACCGGTTCGAAACCGAGCGGAAACAGTTTCATTGTTTTGAGATATACAAAGTTAATGTTTAAATTCTCCTGCTTTACTATCAAGCATCTATTCTGGAAACGTCTGTCTGGAACAGGACCTTCAGCAGCGTCTACTTGGCACCCCGCCACCTCTTCAACCGAT
Source organism: Gadus macrocephalus (assembly GCF_031168955.1). Taxonomy (NCBI): domain Eukaryota; kingdom Metazoa; phylum Chordata; class Actinopteri; order Gadiformes; family Gadidae; genus Gadus; species Gadus macrocephalus. The sequence goes on along the minus strand of NC_082387.1, from coordinate 650,247 downwards.
AGCCTCGTCATATTATTAAGTGTTTAAACCTGCGCTGAAAACCTGTTAATGCGGGAGCTTCTCCTGACAACATTTTCCAGGGTTTTGGTCATACTAACTGGTTTCCGTAGTGTAGTGGTTATCACGTTCGCCTAACACGCGAAAGGTCCCCGGTTCGAGAACGGGCGGAAACATGGCGATAGTATTTGTGTTTAGCGCTCGTAGTTGAGAGCATAGACTGTATGAAAGTTAAACTCAAACTCTAGTTGTGAGAAGTTCTTAGAAGTGTCTGGGTGTCAACCTCCTTTCCTGATTTGCCTAGCGTTACTGAATCTTCTACGTGCACCTCTGGGGTAACCGTCTCATCCTGGATCGTCTAGCATGCAATGCACGGTTCGTAGGCCATTGGCATGTCGTGGCGGGCTTTGGCCGCAGTCGTTACGACTTTACAATTGAGGCCTAGCGTGCTAGCATTGTTCACCGCTGTAGCAGATGGGCGAATGGATGTTTAGGATAATATGTTTCAAATATGTATGATATAACCACTTACATTCACACCTGACCACTCTGACGGGATTCTGATGGGTTGCCAGATTATCCGTATATGTGTTTCCGTAGTGTAGTGGTTATCACGTTCGCCTCACACGCGAAAGGTCCCCGGTTCGAAACCGGGCGGAAACAGCATTACTTTTTTGAGGTATACAAAGTTAATGTTTAAATTCTCCTGCTTTACTATCAAGAAGCTGTTCGTGAAGAGTCTATCTTGAACAGAACCTTCAGCAGCGTCTACTTGGCACCACGCCACCTCTTGAACCGATAGCCTCGTCATATTATTAAGTATTTAAACCAACGCGGAAAACCTGTTCATGCGGGTGCTTCTAATGACAATTTTTTCTAGGTTTTTTTTCAAACTCACAGGTTTCCGTAGTGTAGTGGTTATCACGTTCGCCTTACACGCGAAAGGTCCCCGGTTCAAGACCGGGCGGAAACAGCATTACTTACAAATTTAATGTTTAAATTCTCCTGCTTTACTATCAAGCATCTATTCTGGAAAAGTCTGACTTGGCACCCCGCCACCTCTTCAACCGATAGCCTCGTCATATTATTAAGTGTTTAAACCTGTGCTGAAAACCTGTTCATGCGGGAGCTTCCGATAACAAAATTATCTAGGGTTTAGCTCAATTAAATCGGTTTCCTTAGTATAGTGGTTATTACGTACGCCTGACATGCAAAAGGTCACCGGTTCGAAACCGAGAGGAAACAGTTTCATTGTTTTGAGATATACAAAGTTAATGTTTAAATTCTCCTGCTTTACTATCAAGCAGCAGCGTCTACTTGGCACCCCGCCACCTCTTCAACCGATAGCCTCGTCATATTATTAAGTGTTTAAACCTGCGCTGAAAACCTGTTAATGCGGGAGCTTCTGCTGACAACATTTTCCAGGGTTTTGGTCAAACTAACTGGTTTCCGTAGTGTAGTGGTTATCATGTTCGCCTAACATGCGAAAGGTCCCCGGTTCGAGACCGGGCGGAAACATGGTGATAGTATTTGTGTTTAGCGCTCGTAGTTGAGAGCATAGACTGTATGAAAGTTAAACTCAAACTCTAGTTGTGAGAAGTTCTTAGAAGTGTCTGGGTGTCAACCTCCTTTCCTGATTTGCCTAGCGTTACTGAATCTTCTACGTGCACCTCTCCAGCATGGACTTCTGGGGTAACCGTCTCATCCTGGATCGTCTAGCATGCAATGCACGGTTCGTAGGCCATTGGCATGTCGTGGCGGGCTTTGGCCGCAGTCGTTACGACTTTACAATTGAGGCCTAGCGTGCTGGCATTGTTCACCGCTGTAGCAGATGGGCGAATGGATGTTTAGGATAATATGTTTCAAATATGTATGATATAACCACTTACATTCACACCTGACCACTCTGACGGGATTCTGATGGGTTGCCAGATTATCCGTAGATGTGTTTCCGTAGTGTAGTGGTTATCACGTTCGCCTCACACGCGAAAGGTCCCCGGTTCGAAACCGGGCGGAAACAGCATTACTTATTTGAGGTATACAAAGTTAATGTTTAAATTCTCCTGCTTTACTATCAAGAAGCTGTTCGTGAAGAGTCTATCTTGAACAGAACCTTCAGCAGCGTCTACTTGGCACCACGCCACCTCTTGAAGCGATAGCCTCGTCATATTATTAAGTATTTAAACCAACGCGGAAAACCTGTTCATGCGGGTGCTTCTAATGACAATTTTTTCTAGGTTTTTTTTCAAACTCACAGGTTTCCGTAGTGTAGTGGTTATCACGTTCGCCTTACACGCGAAAGGTCCCCGGTTCAAGACCGGGCGGAAACAGCATTACTTACAAATGTAATGTTTAAATTCTCCTGCTTTACTATCAAGCATCTATTCTGGAAAAGTCTGTCTGGAACAGGACCTTCAGCAGTGACGACTGGGCACCACGTCACCTCTTAAACCGATAGCCTGATCATATTATTAAGTGTTTAAACCTGTGCTGAAAACCTGTTCATGCGGGAGCTTCCGATAACAAAATTATCTAGGGATTTGCTCAATTAAACCGGTTTCCTTAGTATAGTGGTTATTACGTACGCCTGACATGCAAAAGGTCACCGGTTCGAAACCGAGCGGAAACAGTTTCATTGTTTTGAGATATACAAAGTTAATGTTTAAATTCTCCTGCTTTACTATCAAGCAGCTATTCGGGAAAAGTCTATCTGGAACAGAACCTTCAGCAGCGTCTACTTGGCACCCCGCCACCTCTTCAACCGATAGCCTCGTCATATTATTAAGTGTTTTAACCTGCGCTGAAAACCTGTTAATGCGGGAGCTTCTGCTGACAACATTTTCCAGGGTTTTGGTCAAACTAACTGGTTTCCGTAGTGTAGTGGTTAGTTAGTAGTTAGTAGTGTAGTGGTTATAACCACTTACATTCACACCTGACCACTCTGACGGGATTCTGATGGGTTGCCAGATTATCCGTATATGTGTTTCCGTAGTGTAGTGGTTATCACGTTCGCCTCACACACGAAAGGTCCCCGGTTCGAGACCGGGCGGAAACATGGTGTTAGTATTTGTGTTTAGCGCTCGTAGTTGAGAGCATAGACTGTATGAAAGTTAAACTCAAACTCTAGTTGTGAGAAGTTCTTAGAAGTGTCTGGGTGTCAACCTCCTTTCCTGATTTGCCTAGCGTTACTGAATCTTCTACGTGCACCTCTCCAGCATGGACTTCTGGGGTAACCGTCTCATCCTGGATCGTCTAGCATGCAATGCACGGTTCGTAGGCCATTGGCATGTCGTGGCGGGCTTTGGCCGCAGTCGTTACGACTTTACAATTGAGGCCTAGCGTGCTGGCATTGTTCACCGCTGTAGCAGATGGGCGAATGGATGTTTAGGATAATATGTTTCAAATATGTATGATATAACCACTTACATTCACACCTGACCACTCTGACGGGATTCTGATGGGTTGCCAGATTATCCGTATATGTGTTTCCGTAGTGTAGTGGTTATCACGTTCGCCTCACACGCGAAAGGTCCCCGGTTCGAAACCGGGCGGAAACAGCATTACTTTTTTGAGGTATACAAAGTTAATGTTTAAATTCTCCTGCTTTACTATCAAGAAGCTGTTCGTGAAGAGTCTATCTTGAACAGAACCTTCAGCAGCGTCTACTTGGCACCACGCCACCTCTTGAACCGATAGCCTCGTCATATTATTAAGTATTTAAACCAACGCGGAAAACCTGTTCATGCGGGTGCTTCTAATGACAATTTTTTCTAGGTTTTTTTTCAAACTCACAGGTTTCCGTAGTGTAGTGGTTATCACGTTCGCCTTACACGCGAAAGGTCCCCGGTTCAATACCGGGCGGAAACAGCATTACTTACAAATTTAATGTTTAAATTCTCCTGCGTTACTATCAAGCATCTATTCTGGAAAAGTCCGTCTGGAACAGGACCTTCAGCAGTGACGACTGGGCACCACGTCACCTCTTAAACCGATAGCCTCATCATATTATTAAGTGTTTAAACCTGTGCTGAAAACCTGTTCATGCGGGAGCTTCCGATAACAAAATTATCTAGGGTTTTGCTCAATTAAACCGGTTTCCTTAGTATAGTGGTTATTACGTACGCCTGACATGCAAAAGGTCACCGGTTCGAAACCGAGCGGAAACAGTTTCATTGTTTTGAGATATACAAAGTTAATGTTTAAATTCTCCTGCTTTACTATCAAGCATCTATTCTGGAAAAGTCTGTCTGGAACAGGACCTTCAGCAGCGTCTACTTGGCACCCCGCCACCTCTTCAACCGATAGCCTCGTCATATTATTAAGTGTTTAAACCTGCGCTGAAAACCTGTTAATGCGGGAGCTTCTCCTGACAACATTTTCCAGGGTTTTGGTCATACTAACTGGTATCCGTAGTGTAGTGGTTATCACGTTCGCCTAACACGCGAAAGGTCCCCGGTTCGAGAACGGGCGGAAACATGGCGATAGTATTTGTGTTTAGCGCTCGTAGTTGAGAGCATAGACTGTATGAAAGTTAAACTCAAACTCTAGTTGTGAGAAGTTCTTAGAAGTGTCTGGGTGTCAACCTCCTTTCCTGATTTGCCTAGCGTTACTGAATCTTCTACGTGCACCTCTGGGGTAACCGTCTCATCCTGGATCGTCTAGCATGCAATGCACGGTTCGTAGGCCATTGGCATGTCGTGGCGGGCTTTGGCCGCAGTCGTTACGACTTTACAATTGAGGCCTAGCGTGCTAGCATTGTTCACCGCTGTAGCAGATGGGCGAATGGATGTTTAGGATAATATGTTTCAAATATGTATGATATAACCACTTACATTCACACCTGACCACTCTGACGGGATTCTGATGGGTTGCCAGATTATCCGTATATGTGTTTCCGTAGTGTAGTGGTTATCACGTTCGCCTCACACGCGAAAGGTCCCCGGTTCGAAACCGGGCGGAAACAGCATTACTTTTTTGAGGTATACAAAGTTAATGTTTAAATTCTCCTGCTTTACTATCAAGAAGCTGTTCGTGAAGAGTCTATCTTGAACAGAACCTTCAGCAGCGTCTACTTGGCACCACGCCACCTCTTGAACCGATAGCCTCGTCATATTATTAAGTATTTAAACCAACGCGGAAAACCTGTTCATGCGGGTGCTTCTAATGACAATTTTTTCTAGGTTTTTTTTCAAACTCACAGGTTTCCGTAGTGTAGTGGTTATCACGTTCGCCTTACACGCGAAAGGTCCCCGGTTCAAGACCGGGCGGAAACAGCATTACTTACAAATTTAATGTTTAAATTCTCCTGCTTTACTATCAAGCATCTATTCTGGAAAAGTCTGACTTGGCACCCCGCCACCTCTTCAACCGATAGCCTCGTCATATTATTAAGTGTTTAAACCTGTGCTGAAAACCTGTTCATGCGGGAGCTTCCGATAACAAAATTATCTAGGGTTTAGCTCAATTAAATCGGTTTCCTTAGTATAGTGGTTATTACGTACGCCTGACATGCAAAAGGTCACCGGTTCGAAACCGAGAGGAAACAGTTTCATTGTTTTGAGATATACAAAGTTAATGTTTAAATTCTCCTGCTTTACTATCAAGCAGCAGCGTCTACTTGGCACCCCGCCACCTCTTCAACCGATAGCCTCGTCATATTATTAAGTGTTTAAACCTGCGCTGAAAACCTGTTAATGCGGGAGCTTCTGCTGACAACATTTTCAAGGGTTTTGGTCAAACTAACTGGTTTCCGTAGTGTAGTGGTTATCACGTTCGCCTAACACGCGAAAGGTCCCCGGTTCGAGAACGGGCGGAAACATGGCGATAGTATTTGTGTTTAGCGCTCGTAGTTGAGAGCATAGACTGTATGAAAGTTAAACTCAAACTCTAGTTGTGAGAAGTTCTTAGAAGTGTCTGGGTGTCAACCTCCTTTCCTGATTTGCCTAGCGTTACTGAATCTTCTACGTGCACCTCTCCAGCATGGACTTCTGGGGTAACCGTCTCATCCTGGATCGTCTAGCATGCAATGCACGGTTCGTAGGCCATTGGCATGTCGTGGCGGGCTTTGGCCGCAGTCGTTACGACTTTACAATTGAGGCCTAGCGTGCTAGCATTGTTCACCGCTGTAGCAGATGGGCGAATGGATGTTTAGGATAATATGTTTCAAATATGTATGATATAACCACTTACATTCACACCTGACCACTCTGACGGGATTCTGATGGGTTGCCAGATTATCCGTATATGTGTTTCAGTAGTGTAGTGGTTATCACGTTCGCCTCACACGCGAAAGGTCCCCGGTTCGAGACCGGGCGGAAACATGGTGATAGTATTTGTGTTTAGCGCTCGTAGTTGAGAGCATAGACTGTATGAAAGTTAAACTCAAACTCTAGTTGTGAGAAGTTCTTAGAAGTGTCTGGGTGTCAACCTCCTTTCCTGATTTGCCTAGCGTTACTGAATCTTCTACGTGCACCTCTCCAGCATGGACTTCTGGGGTAACCGTCTCATCCTGGATCGTCTAGCATGCAATGCACGGTTCGTAGGCCATTGGCATGTCGTGGCGGGCTTTGGCCGCAGTCGTTACGACTTTACAATTGAGGCCTAGCGTGCTGGCATTGTTCACCGCTGTAGCAGATGGGCGAATGGATGTTTAGGATAATATGTTTCAAATATGAATGATATAACCACTTACATTCACACCTGACCACTCTGACGGGATTCTGATGGGTTGCCAGATTATCCGTATATGTGTTTCCGTAGTGTAGTGGTTATCACGTTCGCCTCACACGCGAAAGGTCCCCGGTTCGAAACCGGGCGGAAACAGCATTACTTTTTTGAGGTATACAAAGTTAATGTTTAAATTCTCCTGCTTTACTATCAAGAAGCTGTTCGTGAAGAGTCTATCTTGAACAGAACCTTCAGCAGCGTCTACTTGGCACCACGCCACCTCTTGAACCGATAGCCTCGTCATATTATTAAGTATTTAAACCAACGCGGAAAACCTGTTCATGCGGGTGCTTCTAATGACAATTTTTTCTAGGTTTTTTTTCAAACTCACAGGTTTCCGTAGTGTAGTGGTTATCACGTTCGCCTTACACGCGAAAGGTCCCCGGTTCAAGACCGGGCGGAAACAGCATTACTTACAAATTTAATGTTTAAATTCTCCTGCTTTACTATCAAGCATCTATTCTGGAAAAGTCTGTCTGGAACAGGACCTTCAGCAGTGACGACTGGGCACCACGTCACCTCTTAAACCGATAGCCTCATCATATTATTAAGTGTTTAAACCTGTGCTGAAAACCTGTTCATGCGGGAGCTTCCGATAACAAAATTATCTAGGGTTTTGCTCAATTAAACCGGTTTCCTTAGTATAGTGGTTATTACGTACGCCTGACATGCAAAAGGTCACCGGTTCGAAACCGAGCGGAAACAGTTTCATTGTTTTGAGATATACAAAGTTAATGTTTAAATTCTCCTGCTTTACTATCAAGCAGCTATTCGGGAAAAGTCTATCTGGAACAGAACCTTCAGCAGCGTCTACTTGGCACCCCGCCACCTCTTCAACCGATAGCCTCGTCATATTATTAAGTGTTTAAACCTGCGCTGAAAACCTGTTAATGCGGGAGCTTCTGCTGACAACATTTTCCAGGGTTTGGGTCAAACTAACTGGTTTCCGTAGTGTAGTGGTTATCACGTTCGCCTCACACGCGAAAGGTCCCCGGTTCGAGACCGGGCGGAAACATGGTGATAGTATTTGTGTTTAGGGCTCGTAGTTGAGAGCATAGACTGTATGAAAGTTAAACTCAAACTCTAGTTGTGAGAAGTTCTTAGAAGTGTCTGGGTGTCAACCTCCTTTCCTGATTTGCCTAGCGTTACTGAATCTTCTACGTGCACCTCTCCAGCATGGACTTCTGGGGTAACCGTCTCATCCTGGATCGTCTAGCATGCAATGCACGGTTCGTAGGCCATTGGCATGTCGTGGCGGGCTTTGGCCGCAGTCGTTACGACTTTACAATTGAGGCCTAGCGTGCTGGCATTGTTCACCGCTGTAGCAGATGGGCGAATGGATGTTTAGGATAATATGTTTCAAATATGAATGATATAACCACTTACATTCACACCTGACCACTCTGACGGGATTCTGATGGGTTGCCAGATTATCCGTATATGTGTTTCCGTAGTGTAGTGGTTATCACGTTCGCCTCACACGCGAAAGGTCCCCGGTTCGAAACCGGGCGGAAACAGCATTACTTTTTTGAGGTATACAAAGTTAATGTTTAAATTCTCCTGCTTTACTATCAAGAAGCTGTTCGTGAAGAGTCTATCTTGAACAGAACCTTCAGCAGCGTCTACTTGGCACCACGCCACCTCTTGAACCGATAGCCTCGTCATATTATTAAGTATTTAAACCAACGCGGAAAACCTGTTCATGCGGGTGCTTCTAATGACAATTTTTTCTAGGTTTTTTTTCAAACTCACAGGTTTCCGTAGTGTAGTGGTTATCACGTTCGCCTTACACGCGAAAGGTCCCCGGTTCAAGACCGGGCGGAAACAGCATTACTTACAAATTTAATGTTTAAATTCTCCTGCTTTACTATCAAGCATCTATTCTGGAAAAGTCTGACTTGGCACCCCGCCACCTCTTCAACCGATAGCCTCGTCATATTATTAAGTGTTTAAACCTGTGCTGAAAACCTGTTCATGCGGGAGCTTCCGATAACAAAATTATCTAGGGTTTAGCTCAATTAAATCGGTTTCCTTAGTATAGTGGTTATTACGTACGCCTGACATGCAAAAGGTCACCGGTTCGAAACCGAGAGGAAACAGTTTCATTGTTTTGAGATATACAAAGTTAATGTTTAAATTCTCCTGCTTTACTATCAAGCAGCAGCGTCTACTTGGCACCCCGCCACCTCTTCAACCGATAGCCTCGTCATATTATTAAGTGTTTAAACCTGCGCTGAAAACCTGTTAATGCGGGAGCTTCTGCTGACAACATTTTCCAGGGTTTGGGTCAAACTAACTGGTTTCCGTAGTGTAGTGGTTATCACGTTCGCCTCACACGCGAAAGGTCCCCGGTTCGAGACCGGGCGGAAACATGGTGATAGTATTTGTGTTTAGGGCTCGTAGTTGAGAGCATAGACTGTATGAAAGTTAAACTCAAACTCTAGTTGTGAGAAGTTCTTAGAAGTGTCTGGGTGTCAACCTCCTTTCCTGATTTGCCTAGCGTTACTGAATCTTCTACGTGCACCTCTCCAGCATGGACTTCTGGGGTAACCGTCTCATCCTGGATCGTCTAGCATGCAATGCACGGTTCGTAGGCCATTGGCATGTCGTGGCGGGCTTTGGCCGCAGTCGTTACGACTTTACAATTGAGGCCTAGCGTGCTGGCATTGTTCACCGCTGTAGCAGATGGGCGAATGGATGTTTAGGATAATATGTTTCAAATATGAATGATATAACCACTTACATTCACACCTGACCACTCTGACGGGATTCTGATGGGTTGCCAGATTATCCGTATATGTGTTTCCGTAGTGTAGTGGTTATCACGTTCGCCTCACACGCGAAAGGTCCCCGGTTCGAAACCGGGCGGAAACAGCATTACTTTTTTGAGGTATACAAAGTTAATGTTTAAATTCTCCTGCTTTACTATCAAGAAGCTGTTCGTGAAGAGTCTATCTTGAACAGAACCTTCAGCAGCGTCTACTTGGCACCACGCCACCTCTTGAACCGATAGCCTCGTCATATTATTAAGTATTTAAACCAACGCGGAAAACCTGTTCATGCGGGTGCTTCTAATGACAATTTTTTCTAGGTTTTTTTTCAAACTCACAGGTTTCCGTAGTGTAGTGGTTATCACGTTCGCCTTACACGCGAAAGGTCCCCGGTTCAAGACCGGGCGGAAACAGCATTACTTACAAATTTAATGTTTAAATTCTCCTGCTTTACTATCAAGCATCTATTCTGGAAAAGTCTGTCTGGAACAGGACCTTCAGCAGTGACGACTGGGCACCACGTCACCTCTTAAACCGATAGCCTCATCATATTATTAAGTGTTTAAACCTGTGCTGAAAACCTGTTCATGCGGGAGCTTCCGATAACAAAATTATCTAGGGTTTTGCTCAATTAAACCGGTTTCCTTAGTATAGTGGTTATTACGTACGCCTGACATGCAAAAGGTCACCGGTTCGAAACCGAGCGGAAACAGTTTCATTGTTTTGAGATATACAAAGTTAATGTTTAAATTCTCCTGCTTTACTATCAAGCAGCTATTCGGGAAAAGTCTATCTGGAACAGAACCTTCAGCAGCGTCTACTTGGCACCCCGCCACCTCTTCAACCGATAGCCTCGTCATATTATTAAGTGTTTAAACCTGCGCTGAAAACCTGTTAATGCGGGAGCTTCTGCTGACAACATTTTCCAGGGTTTGGGTCAAACTAACTGGTTTCCGTAGTGTAGTGGTTATCACGTTCGCCTCACACGCGAAAGGTCCCCGGTTCGAGACCGGGCGGAAACATGGTGATAGTATTTGTGTTTAGGGCTCGTAGTTGAGAGCATAGACTGTATGAAAGTTAAACTCAAACTCTAGTTGTGAGAAGTTCTTAGAAGTGTCTGGGTGTCAACCTCCTTTCCTGATTTGCCTAGCGTTACTGAATCTTCTACGTGCACCTCTCCAGCATGGACTTCTGGGGTAACCGTCTCATCCTGGATCGTCTAGCATGCAATGCACGGTTCGTAGGCCATTGGCATGTCGTGGCGGGCTTTGGCCGCAGTCGTTACGACTTTACAATTGAGGCCTAGCGTGCTGGCATTGTTCACCGCTGTAGCAGATGGGCGAATGGATGTTTAGGATAATATGTTTCAAATATGAATGATATAACCACTTACATTCACACCTGACCACTCTGACGGGATTCTGATGGGTTGCCAGATTATCCGTATATGTGTTTCCGTAGTGTAGTGGTTATCACGTTCGCCTCACACGCGAAAGGTCCCCGGTTCGAAACCGGGCGGAAACAGCATTACTTTTTTGAGGTATACAAAGTTAATGTTTAAATTCTCCTGCTTTACTATCAAGAAGCTGTTCGTGAAGAGTCTATCTTGAACAGAACCTTCAGCAGCGTCTACTTGGCACCACGCCACCTCTTGAACCGATAGCCTCGTCATATTATTAAGTATTTAAACCAACGCGGAAAACCTGTTCATGCGGGTGCTTCTAATGACAATTTTTTCTAGGTTTTTTTTCAAACTCACAGGTTTCCGTAGTGTAGTGGTTATCACGTTCGCCTTACACGCGAAAGGTCCCCGGTTCAAGACCGGGCGGAAACAGCATTACTTACAAATTTAATGTTTAAATTCTCCTGCTTTACTATCAAGCATCTATTCTGGAAAAGTCTGACTTGGCACCCCGCCACCTCTTCAACCGATAGCCTCGTCATATTATTAAGTGTTTAAACCTGTGCTGAAAACCTGTTCATGCGGGAGCTTCCGATAACAAAATTATCTAGGGTTTAGCTCAATTAAATCGGTTTCCTTAGTATAGTGGTTATTACGTACGCCTGACATGCAAAAGGTCACCGGTTCGAAACCGAGAGGAAACAGTTTCATTGTTTTGAGATATACAAAGTTAATGTTTAAATTCTCCTGCTTTACTATCAAGCAGCAGCGTCTACTTGGCACCCCGCCACCTCTTCAACCGATAGCCTCGTCATATTATTAAGTGTTTAAACCTGCGCTGAAAACCTGTTAATGCGGGAGCTTCTGCTGACAACATTTTCCAGGGTTTGGGTCAAACTAACTGGTTTCCGTAGTGTAGTGGTTATCACGTTCGCCTCACACGCGAAAGGTCCCCGGTTCGAGACCGGGCGGAAACATGGTGATAGTATTTGTGTTTAGCGCTCGTAGTTGAGAGCATAGACTGTATGAAAGTTAAACTCAAACTCTAGTTGTGAGAAGTTCTTAGAAGTGTCTGGGTGTCAACCTCCTTTCCTGATTTGCCTAGCGTTACTGAATCTTCTACGTGCACCTCTCCAGCATGGACTTCTGGGGTAACCGTCTCATCCTGGATCGTCTAGCATGCAATGCACGGTTCGTAGGCCATTGGCATGTCGTGGCGGGCTTTGGCCGCAGTCGTTACGACTTTACAATTGAGGCCTAGCGTGCTGGCATTGTTCACCGCTGTAGCAGATGGGCGAATGGATGTTTAGGATAATATGTTTCAAATATGAATGATATAACCACTTACATTCACACCTGACCACTCTGACGGGATTCTGATGGGTTGCCAGATTATCCGTATATGTGTTTCCGTAGTGTAGTGGTTATCACGTTCGCCTCACACGCGAAAGGTCCCCGGTTCGAAACCGGGCGGAAACAGCATTACTTTTTTGAGGTATACAAAGTTAATGTTTAAATTCTCCTGCTTTACTATCAAGAAGCTGTTCGTGAAGAGTCTATCTTGAACAGAACCTTCAGCAGCGTCTACTTGGCACCACGCCACCTCTTGAACCGATAGCCTCGTCATATTATTAAGTATTTAAACCAACGCGGAAAACCTGTTCATGCGGGTGCTTCTAATGACAATTTTTTCTAGGTTTTTTTTCAAACTCACAGGTTTCCGTAGTGTAGTGGTTATCACGTTCGCCTTACACGCGAAAGGTCCCCGGTTCAAGACCGGGCGGAAACAGCATTACTTACAAATTTAATGTTTAAATTCTCCTGCTTTACTATCAAGCATCTATTCTGGAAAAGTCTGACTTGGCACCCCGCCACCTCTTCAACCGATAGCCTCGTCATATTATTAAGTGTTTAAACCTGTGCTGAAAACCTGTTCATGCGGGAGCTTCCGATAACAAAATTATCTAGGGTTTAGCTCAATTAAATCGGTTTCCTTAGTATAGTGGTTATTACGTACGCCTGACATGCAAAAGGTCACCGGTTCGAAACCGAGAGGAAACAGTTTCATTGTTTTGAGATATACAAAGTTAATGTTTAAATTCTCCTGCTTTACTATCAAGCAGCAGCGTCTACTTGGCACCCCGCCACCTCTTCAACCGATAGCCTCGTCATATTATTAAGTGTTTAAACCTGCGCTGAAAACCTGTTAATGCGGGAGCTTCTGCTGACAACATTTTCCAGGGTTTGGGTCAAACTAACTGGTTTCCGTAGTGTAGTGGTTATCACGTTCGCCTAACACGAGAAAGGTCCCCGGTTCGAGACCGGGCGGAAACATGGTGATAGTATTTGTGTTTAGCGCTCGTAGTTGAGAGCATAGACTGTATGAAAGTTAAACTCAAACTCTAGTTGTGAGAAGTTCTTAGAAGTGTCTGGGTGTCAACCTCCTTTCCTGATTTGCCTAGCGTTACTGAATCTTCTACGTGCACCTCTCCAGCATGGACTTCTGGGGTAACCGTCTCATCCTGGATCGTCTAGCATGCAATGCACGGTTCGTAGGCCATTGGCATGTCGTGGCGGGCTTTGGCCGCAGTCGTTACGACTTTACAATTGAGGCCTAGCGTGCTGGCATTGTTCACCGCTGTAGCAGATGGGCGAATGGATGTTTAGGATAATATGTTTCAAATATGAATGATATAACCACTTACATTCACACCTGACCACTCTGACGGGATTCTGATGGGTTGCCAGATTATCCGTATATGTGTTTCCGTAGTGTAGTGGTTATCACGTTCGCCTCACACGCGAAAGGTCCCCGGTTCGAGACCGGGCGGAAACATGGTGATAGTATTTGTGTTTAGCGCTCGTAGTTGAGAGCATAGACTGTATGAAAGTTAAACTCAAACTCTAGTTGTGAGAAGTTCTTAGAAGTGTCTGGGTGTCAACCTCCTTTCCTGATTTGCCTAGCGTTACTGAATCTTCTACGTGCACCTCTCCAGCATGGACTTCTGGGGTAACCGTCTCATCCTGGATCGTCTAGCATGCAATGCACGGTTCGTCGGCCATTGGCATGTCGTGGCGGGCTTTGGCCGCAGTCGTTACGACTTTACAATTGAGGCCTAGCGTGCTGGCATTGTTCACCGCTGTAGCAGATGGGCGAATGGATGTTTAGGATAATATGTTTCAAATATGTATGATATAACCACTTACATTCACACCTGACCACTCTGACGGGATTCTGATGGGTTGCCAGATTAACCGTATATGTGTTTCCGTAGTGTAGTGGTTATCACGTTCGCCTCACACGCGATAGGTCACCGGTTCGAAACCGGGCGGAAACAGCATTACTTTTTTGAGGTATACAAAGTTAATGTTTAAATTCTCCTGCTTTACTATCAAGAAGCTGTTCGTGAAGAGTCTATCTTGAACAGAACCTTCAGCAGCGTCTACTTGGCACCACGCCACCTCTTGAACCGATAGCCTCGTCATATTATTAAGTATTTAAACCAACGCGGAAAACATGTTCATGCGGGTGCTTCTAATGACAATTTTTTCTAGGTTTTTTTTCAAACTCACAGGTTTCCGTAGTGTAGTGGTTATCACGTTCGCCTTACACGCGAAAGGTCCCCGGTTCAAGACCGGGCGGAAACAGCATTACTTACAAATTTAATGTTTAAATTCTCCTGCTTTACTATCAAGCATCTATTCTGGAAAAGTCTGACTTGGCACCCCGCCACCTCTTCAACCGATAGCCTCGTCATATTATTAAGTGTTTAAACCTGTGCTGAAAACCTGTTCATGCGGGAGCTTCCGATAACAAAATTATCTAGGGTTTAGCTCAATTAAATCGGTTTCCTTAGTATAGTGGTTATTACGTACGCCTGACATGCAAAAGGTCACCGGTTCGAAACCGAGAGGAAACAGTTTCATTGTTTTGAGATATACAAAGTTAATGTTTAAATTCTCCTGCTTTACTATCAAGCAGCAGCGTCTACTTGGCACCCCGCCACCTCTTCAACCGATAGCCTCGTCATATTATTAAGTGTTTAAACCTGCGCTGAAAACCTGTTAATGCGGGAGCTTCTGCTGACAACATTTTCAAGGGTTTTGGTCAAACTAACTGGTTTCCGTAGTGTAGTGGTTATCACGTTCGCCTAACACGCGAAAGGTCCCCGGTTCGAGAACGGGCGGAAACATGGCGATAGTATTTGTGTTTAGCGCTCGTAGTTGAGAGCATAGACTGTATGAAAGTTAAACTCAAACTCTAGTTGTGAGAAGTTCTTAGAAGTGTCTGGGTGTCAACCTCCTTTCCTGATTTGCCTAGCGTTACTGAATCTTCTACGTGCACCTCTCCAGCATGGACTTCTGGGGTAACCGTCTCATCCTGGATCGTCTAGCATGCAATGCACGGTTCGTAGGCCATTGGCATGTCGTGGCGGGCTTTGGCCGCAGTCGTTACGACTTTACAATTGAGGCCTAGCGTGCTAGCATTGTTCACCGCTGTAGCAGATGGGCGAATGGATGTTTAGGATAATATGTTTCAAATATGTATGATATAACCACTTACATTCACACCTGACCACTCTGACGGGATTCTGATGGGTTGCCAGATTATCCGTATATGTGTTTCAGTAGTGTAGTGGTTATCACGTTCGCCTCACACGCGAAAGGTCCCCGGTTCGAGACCGGGCGGAAACATGGTGATAGTATTTGTGTTTAGCGCTCGTAGTTGAGAGCATAGACTGTATGAAAGTTAAACTCAAACTCTAGTTGTGAGAAGTTCTTAGAAGTGTCTGGGTGTCAACCTCCTTTCCTGATTTGCCTAGCGTTACTGAATCTTCTACGTGCACCTCTCCAGCATGGACTTCTGGGGTAACCGTCTCATCCTGGATCGTCTAGCATGCAATGCACGGTTCGTAGGCCATTGGCATGTCGTGGCGGGCTTTGGCCGCAGTCGTTACGACTTTACAATTGAGGCCTAGCGTGCTGGCATTGTTCACCGCTGTAGCAGATGGGCGAATGGATGTTTAGGATAATATGTTTCAAATATGAATGATATAACCACTTACATTCACACCTGACCACTCTGACGGGATTCTGATGGGTTGCCAGATTATCCGTATATGTGTTTCCGTAGTGTAGTGGTTATCACGTTCGCCTCACACGCGAAAGGTCCCCGGTTCGAAACCGGGCGGAAACAGCATTACTTTTTTGAGGTATACAAAGTTAATGTTTAAATTCTCCTGCTTTACTATCAAGAAGCTGTTCGTGAAGAGTCTATCTTGAACAGAACCTTCAGCAGCGTCTACTTGGCACCACGCCACCTCTTGAACCGATAGCCTCGTCATATTATTAAGTATTTAAACCAACGCGGAAAACCTGTTCATGCGGGTGCTTCTAATGACAATTTTTTCTAGGTTTTTTTTCAAACTCACAGGTTTCCGTAGTGTAGTGGTTATCACGTTCGCCTTACACGCGAAAGGTCCCCGGTTCAAGACCGGGCGGAAACAGCATTACTTACAAATTTAATGTTTAAATTCTCCTGCTTTACTATCAAGCATCTATTCTGGAAAAGTCTGTCTGGAACAGGACCTTCAGCAGTGACGACTGGGCACCACGTCACCTCTTAAACCGATAGCCTCATCATATTATTAAGTGTTTAAACCTGTGCTGAAAACCTGTTCATGCGGGAGCTTCCGATAACAAAATTATCTAGGGTTTTGCTCAATTAAACCGGTTTCCTTAGTATAGTGGTTATTACGTACGCCTGACATGCAAAAGGTCACCGGTTCGAAACCGAGCGGAAACAGTTTCATTGTTTTGAGATATACAAAGTTAATGTTTAAATTCTCCTGCTTTACTATCAAGCAGCTATTCGGGAAAAGTCTATCTGGAACAGAACCTTCAGCAGCGTCTACTTGGCACCCCGCCACCTCTTCAACCGATAGCCTCGTCATATTATTAAGTGTTTAAACCTGCGCTGAAAACCTGTTAATGCGGGAGCTTCTGCTGACAACATTTTCCAGGGTTTGGGTCAAACTAACTGGTTTC
This sequence comes from Gadus macrocephalus, assembly GCF_031168955.1. NCBI lineage: Eukaryota > Metazoa > Chordata > Actinopteri > Gadiformes > Gadidae > Gadus > Gadus macrocephalus. The sequence continues at coordinate 633,303 of NC_082387.1, read as the reverse complement.
CGTAGTGTAGTGGTTATCACGTTCGCCTCACACGCGAAAGGTCCCCGGTTCGAGACCGGGCGGAAACATGGTGATAGTATTTGTGTTTAGGGCTCGTAGTTGAGAGCATAGACTGTATGAAAGTTAAACTCAAACTCTAGTTGTGAGAAGTTCTTAGAAGTGTCTGGGTGTCAACCTCCTTTCCTGATTTGCCTAGCGTTACTGAATCTTCTACGTGCACCTCTCCAGCATGGACTTCTGGGGTAACCGTCTCATCCTGGATCGTCTAGCATGCAATGCACGGTTCGTAGGCCATTGGCATGTCGTGGCGGGCTTTGGCCGCAGTCGTTACGACTTTACAATTGAGGCCTAGCGTGCTGGCATTGTTCACCGCTGTAGCAGATGGGCGAATGGATGTTTAGGATAATATGTTTCAAATATGAATGATATAACCACTTACATTCACACCTGACCACTCTGACGGGATTCTGATGGGTTGCCAGATTATCCGTATATGTGTTTCCGTAGTGTAGTGGTTATCACGTTCGCCTCACACGCGAAAGGTCCCCGGTTCGAAACCGGGCGGAAACAGCATTACTTTTTTGAGGTATACAAAGTTAATGTTTAAATTCTCCTGCTTTACTATCAAGAAGCTGTTCGTGAAGAGTCTATCTTGAACAGAACCTTCAGCAGCGTCTACTTGGCACCACGCCACCTCTTGAACCGATAGCCTCGTCATATTATTAAGTATTTAAACCAACGCGGAAAACCTGTTCATGCGGGTGCTTCTAATGACAATTTTTTCTAGGTTTTTTTTCAAACTCACAGGTTTCCGTAGTGTAGTGGTTATCACGTTCGCCTTACACGCGAAAGGTCCCCGGTTCAAGACCGGGCGGAAACAGCATTACTTACAAATTTAATGTTTAAATTCTCCTGCTTTACTATCAAGCATCTATTCTGGAAAAGTCTGACTTGGCACCCCGCCACCTCTTCAACCGATAGCCTCGTCATATTATTAAGTGTTTAAACCTGTGCTGAAAACCTGTTCATGCGGGAGCTTCCGATAACAAAATTATCTAGGGTTTAGCTCAATTAAATCGGTTTCCTTAGTATAGTGGTTATTACGTACGCCTGACATGCAAAAGGTCACCGGTTCGAAACCGAGAGGAAACAGTTTCATTGTTTTGAGATATACAAAGTTAATGTTTAAATTCTCCTGCTTTACTATCAAGCAGCAGCGTCTACTTGGCACCCCGCCACCTCTTCAACCGATAGCCTCGTCATATTATTAAGTGTTTAAACCTGCGCTGAAAACCTGTTAATGCGGGAGCTTCTGCTGACAACATTTTCCAGGGTTTGGGTCAAACTAACTGGTTTCCGTAGTGTAGTGGTTATCACGTTCGCCTCACACGCGAAAGGTCCCCGGTTCGAGACCGGGCGGAAACATGGTGATAGTATTTGTGTTTAGCGCTCGTAGTTGAGAGCATAGACTGTATGAAAGTTAAACTCAAACTCTAGTTGTGAGAAGTTCTTAGAAGTGTCTGGGTGTCAACCTCCTTTCCTGATTTGCCTAGCGTTACTGAATCTTCTACGTGCACCTCTCCAGCATGGACTTCTGGGGTAACCGTCTCATCCTGGATCGTCTAGCATGCAATGCACGGTTCGTAGGCCATTGGCATGTCGTGGCGGGCTTTGGCCGCAGTCGTTACGACTTTACAATTGAGGCCTAGCGTGCTGGCATTGTTCACCGCTGTAGCAGATGGGCGAATGGATGTTTAGGATAATATGTTTCAAATATGAATGATATAACCACTTACATTCACACCTGACCACTCTGACGGGATTCTGATGGGTTGCCAGATTATCCGTATATGTGTTTCCGTAGTGTAGTGGTTATCACGTTCGCCTCACACGCGAAAGGTCCCCGGTTCGAAACCGGGCGGAAACAGCATTACTTTTTTGAGGTATACAAAGTTAATGTTTAAATTCTCCTGCTTTACTATCAAGAAGCTGTTCGTGAAGAGTCTATCTTGAACAGAACCTTCAGCAGCGTCTACTTGGCACCACGCCACCTCTTGAACCGATAGCCTCGTCATATTATTAAGTATTTAAACCAACGCGGAAAACCTGTTCATGCGGGTGCTTCTAATGACAATTTTTTCTAGGTTTTTTTTCAAACTCACAGGTTTCCGTAGTGTAGTGGTTATCACGTTCGCCTTACACGCGAAAGGTCCCCGGTTCAAGACCGGGCGGAAACAGCATTACTTACAAATTTAATGTTTAAATTCTCCTGCTTTACTATCAAGCATCTATTCTGGAAAAGTCTGACTTGGCACCCCGCCACCTCTTCAACCGATAGCCTCGTCATATTATTAAGTGTTTAAACCTGTGCTGAAAACCTGTTCATGCGGGAGCTTCCGATAACAAAATTATCTAGGGTTTAGCTCAATTAAATCGGTTTCCTTAGTATAGTGGTTATTACGTACGCCTGACATGCAAAAGGTCACCGGTTCGAAACCGAGAGGAAACAGTTTCATTGTTTTGAGATATACAAAGTTAATGTTTAAATTCTCCTGCTTTACTATCAAGCAGCAGCGTCTACTTGGCACCCCGCCACCTCTTCAACCGATAGCCTCGTCATATTATTAAGTGTTTAAACCTGCGCTGAAAACCTGTTAATGCGGGAGCTTCTGCTGACAACATTTTCCAGGGTTTGGGTCAAACTAACTGGTTTCCGTAGTGTAGTGGTTATCACGTTCGCCTAACACGAGAAAGGTCCCCGGTTCGAGACCGGGCGGAAACATGGTGATAGTATTTGTGTTTAGCGCTCGTAGTTGAGAGCATAGACTGTATGAAAGTTAAACTCAAACTCTAGTTGTGAGAAGTTCTTAGAAGTGTCTGGGTGTCAACCTCCTTTCCTGATTTGCCTAGCGTTACTGAATCTTCTACGTGCACCTCTCCAGCATGGACTTCTGGGGTAACCGTCTCATCCTGGATCGTCTAGCATGCAATGCACGGTTCGTAGGCCATTGGCATGTCGTGGCGGGCTTTGGCCGCAGTCGTTACGACTTTACAATTGAGGCCTAGCGTGCTGGCATTGTTCACCGCTGTAGCAGATGGGCGAATGGATGTTTAGGATAATATGTTTCAAATATGAATGATATAACCACTTACATTCACACCTGACCACTCTGACGGGATTCTGATGGGTTGCCAGATTATCCGTATATGTGTTTCCGTAGTGTAGTGGTTATCACGTTCGCCTCACACGCGAAAGGTCCCCGGTTCGAGACCGGGCGGAAACATGGTGATAGTATTTGTGTTTAGCGCTCGTAGTTGAGAGCATAGACTGTATGAAAGTTAAACTCAAACTCTAGTTGTGAGAAGTTCTTAGAAGTGTCTGGGTGTCAACCTCCTTTCCTGATTTGCCTAGCGTTACTGAATCTTCTACGTGCACCTCTCCAGCATGGACTTCTGGGGTAACCGTCTCATCCTGGATCGTCTAGCATGCAATGCACGGTTCGTCGGCCATTGGCATGTCGTGGCGGGCTTTGGCCGCAGTCGTTACGACTTTACAATTGAGGCCTAGCGTGCTGGCATTGTTCACCGCTGTAGCAGATGGGCGAATGGATGTTTAGGATAATATGTTTCAAATATGTATGATATAACCACTTACATTCACACCTGACCACTCTGACGGGATTCTGATGGGTTGCCAGATTAACCGTATATGTGTTTCCGTAGTGTAGTGGTTATCACGTTCGCCTCACACGCGATAGGTCACCGGTTCGAAACCGGGCGGAAACAGCATTACTTTTTTGAGGTATACAAAGTTAATGTTTAAATTCTCCTGCTTTACTATCAAGAAGCTGTTCGTGAAGAGTCTATCTTGAACAGAACCTTCAGCAGCGTCTACTTGGCACCACGCCACCTCTTGAACCGATAGCCTCGTCATATTATTAAGTATTTAAACCAACGCGGAAAACATGTTCATGCGGGTGCTTCTAATGACAATTTTTTCTAGGTTTTTTTTCAAACTCACAGGTTTCCGTAGTGTAGTGGTTATCACGTTCGCCTTACACGCGAAAGGTCCCCGGTTCAAGACCGGGCGGAAACAGCATTACTTACAAATTTAATGTTTAAATTCTCCTGCTTTACTATCAAGCATCTATTCTGGAAAAGTCTGACTTGGCACCCCGCCACCTCTTCAACCGATAGCCTCGTCATATTATTAAGTGTTTAAACCTGTGCTGAAAACCTGTTCATGCGGGAGCTTCCGATAACAAAATTATCTAGGGTTTAGCTCAATTAAATCGGTTTCCTTAGTATAGTGGTTATTACGTACGCCTGACATGCAAAAGGTCACCGGTTCGAAACCGAGAGGAAACAGTTTCATTGTTTTGAGATATACAAAGTTAATGTTTAAATTCTCCTGCTTTACTATCAAGCAGCAGCGTCTACTTGGCACCCCGCCACCTCTTCAACCGATAGCCTCGTCATATTATTAAGTGTTTAAACCTGCGCTGAAAACCTGTTAATGCGGGAGCTTCTGCTGACAACATTTTCCAGGGTTTTGGTCAAACTAACTGGTTTCCGTAGTGTAGTGGTAATCACGTTCGCCTAACATGCGAAAGGTCCCCGGTTCGAGACCGGGCGGAAACATGGTGATAGTATTTGTGTTTAGCGCTCGTAGTTGAGAGCATAGACTGTATGAAAGTTAAACTCAAACTCTAGTTGTGAGAAGCTCTTAGAAGTGTCTGGGTGTCAACTTCCTTTCCTGATTTGCCTAGCGTTACTGAATCTTCTACGTGCACCTCTCCAGCATGGACTTCTGGGGTAACCGTCTCATCCTGGATCGTCTAGCATGCAATGCACGGTTCGTAGGCCATTGGCATGTCGTGGCGGGCTTTGGCCGCAGTCGTTACGACTTTACAATTGAGGCCTAGCGTGCTGGCATTGTTCACCGCTGTAGCAGATGGGCGAATGGATGTTTAGGATAATATGTTTCAAATATGTATGATATAACCACTTACATTCACACCTGACCACTCTGACGGGATTCTGATGGGTTGCCAGATTATCCGTATATGTGTTTCCGTAGTGTAGTGGTTATCACGTTCGCCTCACACGCGAAAGGTCCCCGGTTCGAAACCGGGCGGAAACAGCATTACTTTTTTGAGGTATACAAAGTTAATGTTTAAATTCTCCTGCTTTACTATCAAGAAGCTGTTCGTGAAGAGTCTATCTTGAACAGAACCTTCAGCAGCGTCTACTTGGCACCACGCCACCTCTTGAACCGATAGCCTCGTCATATTATTAAGTATTTAAACCAACGCGGAAAACCTGTTCATGCGGGTGCTTCTAATGACAATTTTTTCTAGTTTTTTTTTCAAACTCACAGGTTTCCGTAGTGTAGTGGTTATCACGTTCGCCTTACACGCGAAAGGTCCCCGGTTCAAGACCGGGCGGAAACAGCATTACTTACAAATTTAATGTTTAAATTCTCCTGCTTTACTATCAAGCATCTATTCTGGAAAAGTCTGACTTGGCACCCCGCCACCTCTTCAACCGATAGCCTCGTCATATTATTAAGTGTTTAAACCTGTGCTGAAAACCTGTTCATGCGGGAGCTTCCGATAACAAAATTATCTAGGGTTTAGCTCAATTAAATCGGTTTCCTTAGTATAGTGGTTATTACGTACGCCTGACATGCAAAAGGTCACCGGTTCGAAACCGAGAGGAAACAGTTTCATTGTTTTGAGATATACAAAGTTAATGTTTAAATTCTCCTGCTTTACTATCAAGCAGCAGCGTCTACTTGGCACCCCGCCACCTCTTCAACCGATAGCCTCGTCATATTATTAAGTGTTTAAACCTGCGCTGAAAACCTGTTAATGCGGGAGCTTCTGCTGACAACATTTTCCAGGGTTTGGGTCAAACTAACTGGTTTCCGTAGTGTAGTGGTTATCACGTTCGCCTCACACGCGAAAGGTCCCCGGTTCGAGACCGGGCGGAAACATGGTGATAGTATTTGTGTTTAGCGCTCGTAGTTGAGAGCATAGACTGTATGAAAGTTAAACTCAAACTCTAGTTGTGAGAAGTTCTTAGAAGTGTCTGGGTGTCAACCTCCTTTCCTGATTTGCCTAGCGTTACTGAATCTTCTACGTGCACCTCTCCAGCATGGACTTCTGGGGTAACCGTCTCATCCTGGATCGTCTAGCATGCAATGCACGGTTCGTAGGCCATTGGCATGTCGTGGCGGGCTTTGGCCGCAGTCGTTACGACTTTACAATTGAGGCCTAGCGTGCTGGCATTGTTCACCGCTGTAGCAGATGGGCGAATGGATGTTTAGGATAATATGTTTCAAATATGAATGATATAACCACTTACATTCACACCTGACCACTCTGACGGGATTCTGATGGGTTGCCAGATTATCCGTATATGTGTTTCCGTAGTGTAGTGGTTATCACGTTCGCCTCACACGCGAAAGGTCCCCGGTTCGAAACCGGGCGGAAACAGCATTACTTTTTTGAGGTATACAAAGTTAATGTTTAAATTCTCCTGCTTTACTATCAAGAAGCTGTTCGTGAAGAGTCTATCTTGAACAGAACCTTCAGCAGCGTCTACTTGGCACCACGCCACCTCTTGAACCGATAGCCTCGTCATATTATTAAGTATTTAAACCAACGCGGAAAACCTGTTCATGCGGGTGCTTCTAATGACAATTTTTTCTAGGTTTTTTTTCAAACTCACAGGTTTCCGTAGTGTAGTGGTTATCACGTTCGCCTTACACGCGAAAGGTCCCCGGTTCAAGACCGGGCGGAAACAGCATTACTTACAAATTTAATGTTTAAATTCTCCTGCTTTACTATCAAGCATCTATTCTGGAAAAGTCTGTCTGGAACAGGACCTTCAGCAGTGACGACTGGGCACCACGTCACCTCTTAAACCGATAGCCTCATCATATTATTAAGTGTTTAAACCTGTGCTGAAAACCTGTTCATGCGGGAGCTTCCGATAACAAAATTATCTAGGGTTTTGCTCAATTAAACCGGTTTCCTTAGTATAGTGGTTATTACGTACGCCTGACATGCAAAAGGTCACCGGTTCGAAACCGAGCGGAAACAGTTTCATTGTTTTGAGATATACAAAGTTAATGTTTAAATTCTCCTGCTTTACTATCAAGCAGCTATTCGGGAAAAGTCTATCTGGAACAGAACCTTCAGCAGCGTCTACTTGGCACCCCGCCACCTCTTCAACCGATAGCCTCGTCATATTATTAAGTGTTTAAACCTGCGCTGAAAACCTGTTAATGCGGGAGCTTCTGCTGACAACATTTTCCAGGGTTTTGGTCAATCTAACTGGTTTCCGTAGTGTAGTGGTTATCACGTTCGCCTAACACGCGAAAGGTCCCCGGTTCGAGACCGGGCGGAAACATGGTGATAGTATTTGTGTTTAGCGCTCGTAGTTGAGAGCATAGACTGTATGAAAGTTAAACTCAAACTCTAGTTGTGAGAAGTTCTTAGAAGTGTCTGGGTGTCAACCTCCTTTCCTGATTTGCCTAGCGTTACTGAATCTTCTACGTGCACCTCTCCAGCATGGACTTCTGGGGTAACCGTCTCATCCTGGATCGTCTAGCATGCAATGCACGGTTCGTAGGCCATTGGCATGTCGTGGCGGGCTTTGGCCGCAGTCGTTACGACTTTACAATTGAGGCCTAGCGTGCTGGCATTGTTCACCGCTGTAGCAGATGGGCGAATGGATGTTTAGGATAATATGTTTCAAATATGAATGATATAACCACTTACATTCACACCTGACCACTCTGACGGGATTCTGATGGGTTGCCAGATTATCCGTATATGTGTTTCCGTAGTGTAGTGGTTATCACGTTCGCCGCACACGCGAAAGGTCCCCGGTTCATGACCGGGCGGAAACAGCATTACTTACAAATGTAATGTTTAAATTCTCCTGCTTTACTATCAAGCATCTATTCTGGAAAAGTCTGACTTGGCACCCCGCCACCTCTTCAACCGATAGCCTCGTCATATTATTAAGTGTTTAAACCTGTGCTGAAAACCTGTTCATGCGGGAGCTTCCGATAACAAAATTATCTAGGGTTTAGCTCAATTAAATCGGTTTCCTTAGTATAGTGGTTATTACGTACGCCTGACATGCAAAAGGTCACCGGTTCGAAACCGAGAGGAAACAGTTTCATTGTTTTGAGATATACAAAGTTAATGTTTAAATTCTCCTGCTTTACTATCAAGCAGCAGCGTCTACTTGGCACCCCGCCACCTCTTCAACCGATAGCCTCGTCATATTATTAAGTGTTTAAACCTGCGCTGAAAACCTGTTAATGCGGGAGCTTCTGCTGACAACATTTTCCAGGGTTTTGGTCAAACTAACTGGTTTCCGTAGTGTAGTGGTTATCATGTTCGCCGAACATGCGAAAGGTCCCCGGTTCGAGACCGGGCGGAAACATGGTGATAGTATTTGTGTTTAGCGCTCGTAGTTGAGAGCATAGACTGTATGAAAGTTAAACTCAAACTCTAGTTGTGAGAAGTTCTTAGAAGTGTCTGGGTGTCAACCTCCTTTCCTGATTTGCCTAGCGTTACTGAATCTTCTACGTGCACCTCTCCAGCATGGACTTCTGGGGTAACCGTCTCATCCTGGATCGTCTAGCATGCAATGCACGGTTCGTAGGCCATTGGCATGTCGTGGCGGGCTTTGGCCGCAGTCGTTACGACTTTACAATTGAGGCCTAGCGTGCTGGCATTGTTCACCGCTGTAGCAGATGGGCGAATGGATGTTTAGGATAATATGTTTCAAATATGTATGATATAACCACTTACATTCACACCTGACCACTCTGACGGGATTCTGATGGGTTGCCAGATTATCCGTATATGTGTTTCCGTAGTGTAGTGGTTATCACGTTCGCCTCACACGCGAAAGGTCCCCGGTTCGAAACCGGGCGGAAACAGCATTACTTATTTGAGGTATACAAAGTTAATGTTTAAATTCTCCTGCTTTACTATCAAGAAGCTGTTCGTGAAGAGTCTATCTTGAACAGAACCTTCAGCAGCGTCTACTTGGCACCACGCCACCTCTTGAAGCGATAGCCTCGTCATATTATTAAGTATTTAAACCAACGCGGAAAACCTGTTCATGCGGGTGCTTCTAATGACAATTTTTTCTAGGTTTTTTTTCAAACTCACAGGTTTCCGTAGTGTAGTGGTTATCACGTTCGCCTTACACGCGATAGGTCCCCGGTTCAAGACCGGGCGGAAACAGCATTACTTACAAATGTAATGTTTAAATTCTCCTGCTTTACTATCAAGCATCTATTCTGGAAAAGTCTGTCTGGAACAGGACCTTCAGCAGTGACGACTGGGCACCACGTCACCTCTTAAACCGATAGCCTCATCATATTATTAAGTGTTTAAACCTGTGCTGAAAACCTGTTCATGCGGGAGCTTCCGATAACAAAATTATCTAGGGTTTTGCTCAATTAAACCGGTTTCCTTAGTATAGTGGTTATTACGTACGCCTGACATGCAAAAGGTCACCGGTTCGAAACCGAGCGGAAACAGTTTCATTGTTTTGAGATATACAAAGTTAATGTTTAAATTCTCCTGCTTTACTATCAAGCAGCTATTCGGGAAAAGTCTATCTGGAACAGAACCTTCAGCAGCGTCTACTTGGCACCCCGCCACCTCTTCAACCGATAGCCTCGTCATATTATTAAGTGTTTAAACCTGCGCTGAAAACCTGTTAATGCGGGAGCTTCTGCTGACAACATTTTCCAGGGTTTTGGTCAAACTAACTGGTTTCCGTAGTGTAGTGGTTATCACGTTCGCCTAACACGCGAAAGGTCCCCGGTTCGAGACCGGGCGGAAACATGGCGATAGTATTTGTGTTTAGCGCTCGTAGTTGAGAGCATAGACTGTATGAAAGTTAAACTCAAACTCTAGTTGTGAGAAGTTCTTAGAAGTGTCTGGGTGTCAACCTCCTTTCCTGATTTGCCTAGCGTTACTGAATCTTCTACGTGCACCTCTCCAGCATGGACTTCTGGGGTAACCGTCTCATCCTGGATCGTCTAGCATGCAATGCACGGTTCGTAGGCCATTGGCATGTCGTGGCGGGCTTTGGCCGCAGTCGTTACGACTTTACAATTGAGGCCTAGCGTGCTGGCATTGTTCACCGCTGTAGCAGATGGGCGAATGGATGTTTAGGATAATATGTTTCAAATATGAATGATATAACCACTTACATTCACACCTGACCACTCTGACGGGATTCTGATGGGTTGCCAGATTATCCGTATATGTGTTTCCGTAGTGTAGTGGTTATCACGTTCGCCTCACACGCGAAAGGTCCCCGGTTCGAGACCGGGCGGAAACATGGTGATAGTATTTGTGTTTAGCGCTCGTAGTTGAGAGCATTGACTGTATGAAAGTTAAACTCAAACTCTAGTTGTGAGAAGTTCTTAGAAGTGTCTGGGTGTCAACCTCCTTTCCTGATTTGCCTAGCGTTACTGAATCTTCTACGTGCACCTCTCCAGCATGGACTTCTGGGGTAACCGTCTCATCCTGGATCGTCTAGCATGCAATGCACGGTTCGTAGGCCATTGGCATGTCGTGGCGGGCTTTGGCCGCAGTCGTTACGACTTTACAATTGAGGCCTAGCGTGCTAGCATTGTTCACCGCTGTAGCAGATGGGCGAATGGATGTTTAGGATAATATGTTTCAAATATGTATGATATAACCACTTACATTCACACCTGACCACTCTGACGGGATTCTGATGGGTTGCCAGATTATCCGTATATGTGTTTCCGTAGTGTAGTGGTTATCACGTTCGCCTCACACGCGAAAGGTCCCCGGTTCGAAACCGGGCGGAAACAGCATTACTTTTTTGAGGTATACAAAGTTAATGTTTAAATTCTCCTGCTTTACTATCAAGAAGCTGTTCGTGAAGAGTCTATCTTGAACAGAACCTTCAGCAGCGTCTACTTGGCACCACGCCACCTCTTGAACCGATAGCCTCGTCATATTATTAAGTATTTAAACCAACGCGGAAAACCTGTTCATGCGGGTGCTTCTAATGACAATTTTTTCTAGGTTTTTTTTCAAACTCACAGGTTTCCGTAGTGTAGTGGTTAACACGTTCGCCTTACACGCGAAAGGTCCCCGGTTCAAGACCGGGCGGAAACAGCATTACTTACAAATTTAATGTTTAAATTCTCCTGCTTTACTATCAAGCATCTATTCTGGAAAAGTCTGACTTGGCACCCCGCCACCTCTTCAACCGATAGCCTCGTCATATTATTAAGTGTTTAAACCTGTGCTGAAAACCTGTTCATGCGGGAGCTTCCGATAACAAAATTATCTAGGGTTTAGCTCAATTAAATCGGTTTCCTTAGTATAGTGGTTATTACGTACGCCTGACATGCAAAAGGTCACCGGTTCGAAACCGAGAGGAAACAGTTTCATTGTTTTGAGATATACAAAGTTAATGTTTAAATTCTCCTGCTTTACTATCAAGCAGCAGCGTCTACTTGGCACCCCGCCACCTCTTCAACCGATAGCCTCGTCATATTATTAAGTGTTTAAACCTGCGCTGAAAACCTGTTAATGCGGGAGCTTCTGCTGACAACATTTTCCAGGGTTTGGGTCAAACTAACTGGTTTCCGTAGTGTAGTGGTTATCACGTTCGCCTAACACGCGAAAGGTCCCCGGTTCGAGACCGGGCGGAAACATGGTGATAGTATTTGTGTTTAGCGCTCGTAGTTGAGAGCATAGACTGTATGAAAGTTAAACTCAAACTCTAGTTGTGAGAAGTTCTTAGAAGTGTCTGGGTGTCAACCTCCTTTCCTGATTTGCCTAGCGTTACTGAATCTTCTACGTGCACCTCTCCAGCATGGACTTCTGGGGTAACCGTCTCATCCTGGATCGTCTAGCATGCAATGCACGGTTCGTAGGCCATTGGCATGTCGTGGCGGGCTTTGGCCGCAGTCGTTACGACTTTACAATTGAGGCCGAGCGTGCTGGCATTGTTCACCGCTGTAGCAGATGGGCGAATGGATGTTTAGGATAATATGTTTCAAATATGAATGATATAACCACTTACATTCACACCTGACCACTCTGACGGGATTCTGATGGGTTGCCAGATTATCCGTATATGTGTTTCCGTAGTGTAGTGGTTATCACGTTCGCCTCACACGCGAAAGGTCCCCGGTTCGAGACCGGGCGGAAACATGGTGATAGTATTTGTGTTTAGCGCTCGTAGTTGAGAGCATAGACTGTATGAAAGTTAAACTCAAACTCTAGTTGTGAGAAGTTCTTAGAAGTGTCTGGGTGTCAACCTCCTTTCCTGATTTGCCTAGCGTTACTGAATCTTCTACGTGCACCTCTCCAGCATGGACTTCTGGGGTAACCGTCTCATCCTGGATCGTCTAGCATGCAATGCACGGTTCGTCGGCCATTGGCATGTCGTGGCGGGCTTTGGCCGCAGTCGTTACGACTTTACAATTGAGGCCTAGCGTGCTGGCATTGTTCACCGCTGTAGCAGATGGGCGAATGGATGTTTAGGATAATATGTTTCAAATATGTATGATATAACCACTTACATTCACACCTGACCACTCTGACGGGATTCTGATGGGTTGCCAGATTATCCGTATATGTGTTTCCGTAGTGTAGTGGTTATCACGTTCGCCTCACACGGGAAAGGTCCCCGGTTCGAAACCGGGCGGAAACAGCATTACTTTTTTGAGGTATACAAAGTTAATGTTTAAATTCTCCTGCTTTACTATCAAGAAGCTGTTCGTGAAGAGTCTATCTTGAACAGAACCTTCAGCAGCGTCTACTTGGCACCACGCCACCTCTTGAACCGATAGCCTCGTCATATTATTAAGTATTTAAACCAACGCGGAAAACCTGTTCATGCGGGTGCTTCTAATGACAATTTTTTCTAGGTTTTTTTTCAAACTCACAGGTTTCCGTAGTGTAGTGGTTATCACGTTCGCCTTACACGCGAAAGGTCCCCGGTTCAAGACCGGGCGGAAACAGCATTACTTACAAATTTAATGTTTAAATTCTCCTGCTTTACTATCAAGCATCTATTCTGGAAAAGTCTGACTTGGCACCCCGCCACCTCTTCAACCGATAGCCTCGTCATATTATTAAGTGTTTAAACCTGTGCTGAAAACCTGTTCATGCGGGAGCTTCCGATAACAAAATTATCTAGGGTTTAGCTCAATTAAATCGGTTTCCTTAGTATAGTGGTTATTACGTACGCCTGACATGCAAAAGGTCACCGGTTCGAAGCCGAGAGGAAACAGTTCCATTGTTTTGAGATATACAAAGTTAATGTTTAAATTCTCCTGCTTTACTATCAAGCAGCAGCGTCTACTTGGCACCCCGCCACCTCTTCAACCGATAGCCTCGTCATATTATTAAGTGTTTAAACCTGCGCTGAAAACCTGTTAATGCGGGAGCTTCTGCTGACAACATTTTCCAGGGTTTGGGTCAAACTAACTGGTTTCCGTAGTGTAGTGGTTATCACGTTCGCCTAACACGCGAAAGGTCCCCGGTTCGAGACCGGGCGGAAACATGGTGATAGTATTTGTGTTTAGCGCTCGTAGTTGAGAGCATAGACTGTATGAAAGTTAAACTCAAACTCTAGTTGTGAGAAGTTCTTAGAAGTGTCTGGGTGTCAACCTCCTTTCCTGATTTGCCTAGCGTTACTGAATCTTCTACGTGCACCTCTCCAGCATGGACTTCTGGGGTAACCGTCTCATCCTGGATCGTCTAGCATGCAATGCACGGTTCGTAGGCCATTGGCATGTCGTGGCGGGCTTTGGCCGCAGTCGTTACGACTTTACAATTGAGGCCGAGCGTGCTGGCATTGTTCACCGCTGTAGCAGATGGGCGAATGGATGTTTAGGATAATATGTTTCAAATATGAATGATATAACCACTTACATTCACACCTGACCACTCTGACGGGATTCTGATGGGTTGCCAGATTATCCGTATATGTGTTTCCGTAGTGTAGTGGTTATCACGTTCGCCTCACACGCGAAAGGTCCCCGGTTCGAGACCGGGCGGAAACATGGTGATAGTATTTGTGTTTAGCGCTCGTAGTTGAGAGCATAGACTGTATGAAAGTTAAACTCAAACTCTAGTTGTGAGAAGTTCTTAGAAGTGTCTGGGTGTCAACCTCCTTTCCTGATTTGCCTAGCGTTACTGAATCTTCTACGTGCACCTCTCCAGCATGGACTTCTGGGGTAACCGTCTCATCCTGGATCGTCTAGCATGCAATGCACGGTTCGTCGGCCATTGGCATGTCGTGGCGGGCTTTGGCCGCAGTCGTTACGACTTTACAATTGAGGCCTAGCGTGCTGGCATTGTTCACCGCTGTAGCAGATGGGCGAATGGATGTTTAGGATAATATGTTTCAAATATGTATGATATAACCACTTACATTCACACCTGACCACTCTGACGGGATTCTGATGGGTTGCCAGATTATCCGTATATGTGTTTCCGTAGTGTAGTGGTTATCACGTTCGCCTCACACGGGAAAGGTCCCCGGTTCGAAACCGGGCGGAAACAGCATTACTTTTTTGAGGTATACAAAGTTAATGTTTAAATTCTCCTGCTTTACTATCAAGAAGCTGTTCGTGAAGAGTCTATCTTGAACAGAACCTTCAGCAGCGTCTACTTGGCACCACGCCACCTCTTGAACCGATAGCCTCGTCATATTATTAAGTATTTAAACCAACGCGGAAAACCTGTTCATGCGGGTGCTTCTAATGACAATTTTTTCTAGGTTTTTTTTCAAACTCACAGGTTTCCGTAGTGTAGTGGTTATCACGTTCGCCTTACACGCGAAAGGTCCCCGGTTCAAGACCGGGCGGAAACAGCATTACTTACAAATTTAATGTTTAAATTCTCCTGCTTTACTATCAAGCATCTATTCTGGAAAAGTCTGACTTGGCACCCCGCCACCTCTTCAACCGATAGCCTCGTCATATTATTAAGTGTTTAAACCTGTGCTGAAAACCTGTTCATGCGGGAGCTTCCGATAACAAAATTATCTAGGGTTTAGCTCAATTAAATCGGTTTCCTTAGTATAGTGGTTATTACGTACGCCTGACATGCAAAAGGTCACCGGTTCGAAGCCGAGAGGAAACAGTTCCATTGTTTTGAGATATACAAAGTTAATGTTTAAATTCTCCTGCTTTACTATCAAGCAGCAGCGTCTACTTGGCACCCCGCCACCTCTTCAACCGATAGCCTCGTCATATTATTAAGTGTTTAAACCTGCGCTGAAAACCTGTTAATGCGGGAGCTTCTGCTGACAACATTTTCCAGGGTTTTGGTCAAACTAACTGGTTTCCGTAGTGTAGTGGTTATCACGTTCGCCTAACAGGCGATAGGTCCCCGGTTCGAGACCGGGCGGAAACATGGTGATAGTATTTGTGATTAGCGCTCGTAGTTGAGAGCATAGACTGTATGAAAGTTAAACTCAAACTCTAGTTGTGAGAAGTTCTTAGAAGTGTCTGGGTGTCAACCTCCTTTCCTGATTTGCCTAGCGTTACTGAATCTTCTACGTGCACCTCTCCAGCATGGACTTCTGGGGTAACCGTCTCATCCTGGATCGTCTAGCATGCAATGCACGGTTCGTAGGCCATTGGCATGTCGTGGCGGGCTTTGGCCGCAGTCGTTACGACTTTACAATTGAGGCCTAGCGTGCTAGCATTGTTCACCGCTGTAGCAGATGGGCGAATGGATGTTTAGGATAATATGTTTCAAATATGTATGATATAACCACTTACATTCACACCTGACCACTCTGACGGGATTCTGATGGGTTGCCAGATTATCCGTATATGTGTTTCCGTAGTGTAGTGGTTATCACGTTCGCCTCACACGCGAAAGGTCCCCGGTTCGAAACCGGGCGGAAACAGCATTACTTTTTTGAGGTATACAAAGTTAATGTTTAAATTCTCCTGCTTTACTATCAAGAAGCTGTTCGTGAAGAGTCTATCTTGAACAGAACCTTCAGCAGCGTCTACTTGGCACCACGCCACCTCTTGAACCGATAGCCTCGTCATATTATTAAGTATTTAAACCAACGCGGAAAACCTGTTCATGCGGGTGCTTCTAATGACAATTTTTTCTAGGTTTTTTTTCAAACTCACAGGTTTCCGTAGTGTAGTGGTTAACACGTTCGCCTTACACGCGAAAGGTCCCCGGTTCAAGACCGGGCGGAAACAGCATTACTTACAAATTTAATGTTTAAATTCTCCTGCTTTACTATCAAGCATCTATTCTGGAAAAGTCTGACTTGGCACCCCGCCACCTCTTCAACCGATAGCCTCGTCATATTATTAAGTGTTTAAACCTGTGCTGAAAACCTGTTCATGCGGGAGCTTCCGATAACAAAATTATCTAGGGTTTAGCTCAATTAAATCGGTTTCCTTAGTATAGTGGTTATTACGTACGCCTGACATGCAAAAGGTCACCGGTTCGAAACCGAGAGGAAACAGTTTCATTGTTTTGAGATATACAAAGTTAATGTTTAAATTCTCCTGCTTTACTATCAAGCAGCAGCGTCTACTTGGCACCCCGCCACCTCTTCAACCGATAGCCTCGTCATATTATTAAGTGTTTAAACCTGCGCTGAAAACCTGTTAATGCGGGAGCTTCTGCTGACAACATTTTCCAGGGTTTGGGTCAAACTAACTGGTTTCCGTAGTGTAGTGGTTATCACGTTCGCCTAACACGCGAAAGGTCCCCGGTTCGAGACCGGGCGGAAACATGGTGATAGTATTTGTGTTTAGCGCTCGTAGTTGAGAGCATAGACTGTATGAAAGTTAAACTCAAACTCTAGTTGTGAGAAGTTCTTAGAAGTGTCTGGGTGTCAACCTCCTTTCCTGATTTGCCTAGCGTTACTGAATCTTCTACGTGCACCTCTCCAGCATGGACTTCTGGGGTAACCGTCTCATCCTGGATCGTCTAGCATGCAATGCACGGTTCGTAGGCCATTGGCATGTCGTGGCGGGCTTTGGCCGCAGTCGTTACGACTTTACAATTGAGGCCGAGCGTGCTGGCATTGTTCACCGCTGTAGCAGATGGGCGAATGGATGTTTAGGATAATATGTTTCAAATATGAATGATATAACCACTTACATTCACACCTGACCACTCTGACGGGATTCTGATGGGTTGCCAGATTATCCGTATATGTGTTTCCGTAGTGTAGTGGTTATCACGTTCGCCTCACACGCGAAAGGTCCCCGGTTCGAGACCGGGCGGAAACATGGTGATAGTATTTGTGTTTAGCGCTCGTAGTTGAGAGCATAGACTGTATGAAAGTTAAACTCAAACTCTAGTTGTGAGAAGTTCTTAGAAGTGTCTGGGTGTCAACCTCCTTTCCTGATTTGCCTAGCGTTACTGAATCTTCTACGTGCACCTCTCCAGCATGGACTTCTGGGGTAACCGTCTCATCCTGGATCGTCTAGCATGCAATGCACGGTTCGTCGGCCATTGGCATGTCGTGGCGGGCTTTGGCCGCAGTCGTTACGACTTTACAATTGAGGCCTAGCGTGCTGGCATTGTTCACCGCTGTAGCAGATGGGCGAATGGATGTTTAGGATAATATGTTTCAAATATGTATGATATAACCACTTACATTCACACCTGACCACTCTGACGGGATTCTGATGGGTTGCCAGATTATCCGTATATGTGTTTCCGTAGTGTAGTGGTTATCACGTTCGCCTCACACGGGAAAGGTCCCCGGTTCGAAACCGGGCGGAAACAGCATTACTTTTTTGAGGTATACAAAGTTAATGTTTAAATTCTCCTGCTTTACTATCAAGAAGCTGTTCGTGAAGAGTCTATCTTGAACAGAACCTTCAGCAGCGTCTACTTGGCACCACGCCACCTCTTGAACCGATAGCCTCGTCATATTATTAAGTATTTAAACCAACGCGGAAAACCTGTTCATGCGGGTGCTTCTAATGACAATTTTTTCTAGGTTTTTTTTCAAACTCACAGGTTTCCGTAGTGTAGTGGTTATCACGTTCGCCTTACACGCGAAAGGTCCCCGGTTCAAGACCGGGCGGAAACAGCATTACTTACAAATTTAATGTTTAAATTCTCCTGCTTTACTATCAAGCATCTATTCTGGAAAAGTCTGACTTGGCACCCCGCCACCTCTTCAACCGATAGCCTCGTCATATTATTAAGTGTTTAAACCTGTGCTGAAAACCTGTTCATGCGGGAGCTTCCGATAACAAAATTATCTAGGGTTTAGCTCAATTAAATCGGTTTCCTTAGTATAGTGGTTATTACGTACGCCTGACATGCAAAAGGTCAACGGTTCGAAACCGAGAGGAAACAGTTTCATTGTTTTGAGATATACAAAGTTAATGTTTAAATTCTCCTGCTTTACTATCAAGCAGCAGCGTCTACTTGGCACCCCGCCACCTCTTCAACCGATAGCCTCGTCATATTATTAAGTGTTTAAACCTGCGCTGAAAACCTGTTAATGCGGGAGCTTCTGCTGACAACATTTTCCAGGGTTTGGGTCAAACTAACTGGTTTCCGTAGTGTAGTGGTTATCACGTTCGCCTAACACGCGAAAGGTCCCCGGTTCGAGACCGGGCGGAAACATGGTGATAGTATTTGTGTTTAGCGCTCGTAGTTGAGAGCATAGACTGTATGAAAGTTAAACTCAAACTCTAGTTGTGAGAAGTTCTTAGAAGTGTCTGGGTGTCAACCTCCTTTCCTGATTTGCCTAGCGTTACTGAATCTTCTACGTGCACCTCTCCAGCATGGACTTCTGGGGTAACCGTCTCATCCTGGATCGTCTAGCATGCAATGCACGGTTCGTAGGCCATTGGCATGTCGTGGCGGGCTTTGGCCGCAGTCGTTACGACTTTACAATTGAGGCCTAGCGTGCTGGCATTGTTCACCGCTGTAGCAGATGGGCGAATGGATGTTTAGGATAATATGTTTCAAATATGAATTATATAACCACTTACATTCACACCTGACCACTCTGACGGGATTCTGATGGGTTGCCAGATTATCCGTATATGTGTTTCCGTAGTGTAGTGGTTATCACGTTCGCCTCACACGCGAAAGGTCCCCGGTTCGAGACCGGGCGGAAACATGGTGATAGTATTTGTGTTTAGCGCTCGTAGTTGAGAGCATAGACTGTATGAAAGTTAAACTCAAACTCTAGTTGTGAGAAGTTCTTAGAAGTGTCTGGGTGTCAACCTCCTTTCCTGATTTGCCTAGCGTTACTGAATCTTCTACGTGCACCTCTCCAGCATGGACTTCTGGGGTAACCGTCTCATCCTGGATCGTCTAGCATGCAATGCACGGTTCGTCGGCCATTGGCATGTCGTGGCGGGCTTTGGCCGCAGTCGTTACGACTTTACAATTGAGGCCTAGCGTGCTGGCATTGTTCACCGCTGTAGCAGATGGGCGAATGGATGTTTAGGATAATATGTTTCAAATATGTATGATATAACCACTTACATTCACACCTGACCACTCTGACGGGATTCTGATGGGTTGCCAGATTATCCGTATATGTGTTTCCGTAGTGTAGTGGTTATCACGTTCGCCTCACACGGGAAAGGTCCCCGGTTCGAAACCGGGCGGAAACAGCATTACTTTTTTGAGGTATACAAAGTTAATGTTTAAATTCTCCTGCTTTACTATCAAGAAGCTGTTCGTGAAGAGTCTATCTTGAACAGAACCTTCAGCAGCGTCTACTTGGCACCACGCCACCTCTTGAACCGATAGCCTCGTCATATTATTAAGTATTTAAACCAACGCGGAAAACCTGTTCATGCGGGTGCTTCTAATGACAATTTTTTCTAGGTTTTTTTTCAAACTCACAGGTTTCCGTAGTGTAGTGGTTATCACGTTCGCCTTACACGCGAAAGGTCCCCGGTTCAAGACCGGGCGGAAACAGCATTACTTACAAATTTAATGTTTAAATTCTCCTGCTTTACTATCAAGCATCTATTCTGGAAAAGTCTGACTTGGCACCCCGCCACCTCTTCAACCGATAGCCTCGTCATATTATTAAGTGTTTAAACCTGTGCTGAAAACCTGTTCATGCGGGAGCTTCCGATAACAAAATTATCTAGGGTTTAGCTCAATTAAATCGGTTTCCTTAGTATAGTGGTTATTACGTACGCCTGACATGCAAAAGGTCACCGGTTCGAAACCAAGAGGAAACAGTTCCATTGTTTTGAGATATACAAAGTTAATGTTTAAATTCTCCTGCTTTACTATCAAGCAGCAGCGTCTACTTGGCACCCCGCCACCTCTTCAACCGATAGCCTCGTCATATTATTAAGTGTTTAAACCTGCGCTGAAAACCTGTTAATGCGGGAGCTTCTGCTGACAACATTTTCCAGGGTTTTGTTCAAACTAACTGGTTTCCGTAGTGTAGTGGTTATCACGTTCGCCTAACAGGCGAAAGGTCCCCGGTTCGAGACCGGGCGGAAACATGGTGATAGTATTTGTGATTAGCGCTCGTAGTTGAGAGCATAGACTGTATGAAAGTTAAACTCAAACTCTAGTTGTGAGAAGTTCTTAGAAGTGTCTGGGTGTCAACCTCCTTTCCTGATTTGCCTAGCGTTACTGAATCTTCTACGTGCACCTCTCCAGCATGGACTTCTGGGGTAACCGTCTCATCCTGGATCGTCTAGCATGCAATGCACGGTTCGTAGGCCATTGGCATGTCGTGGCGGGCTTTGGCCGCAGTCGTTACGACTTTACAATTGAGGCCTAGCGTGCTAGCATTGTTCACCGCTGTAGCAGATGGGCGAATGGATGTTTAGGATAATATGTTTCAAATATGTATGATATAACCACTTACATTCACACATGACCACTCTGACGGGATTCTGATGGGTTGCCAGATTTTCCGTTTATGTGTTTCCGTAGTGTAGTGGTTATCACGTTCGCCTCACACGCGAAAGGTCCCCGGTTCGAAACCGGGCGGAAACAGCATTACTTTTTTGAGGTATACAAAGTTAATGTTTAAATTCTCCTGCTTTACTATCAAGAAGCTGTTCGTGAAGAGTCTATCTTGAACAGAACCTTCAGCAGCGTCTACTTGGCACCACGCCACCTCTTGAAGCGATAGGCTCGTCATATTATTAAGTATTTAAACCAACGCGGAAAACCTGTTCATGCGGGTGCTTCTAATGACAATTTTTTCTAGGTTTTTTTTCAAACTCACAGGTTTCCGTAGTGTAGTGGTTATCACGTTCGCCTTACACGCGAAAGGTCCCCGGTTCAAGACCGGGCGGAAACAGCATTACTTACAAATGTAATGTTTAAATTCTCCTGCTTTACTATCAAGCATCTATTCTGGAAAAGTCTGACTTGGCACCCCGCCACCTCTTCAACCGATAGCCTCGTCATATTATTAAGTGTTTAAACCTGTGCTGAAAACCTGTTCATGCGGGAGCTTCCGATAACAAAATTATCTAGGGTTTAGCTCAATTAAATCGGTTTCCTTAGTATAGTGGTTATTACGTACGCCTGACATGCAAAAGGTCACCGGTTCGAAACCGAGAGGAAACAGTTTCATTGTTTTGAGATATACAAAGTTAATGTTTAAATTCTCCTGCTTTACTATCAAGCAGCAGCGTCTACTTGGCACCCCGCCACCTCTTCAACCGATAGCCTCGTCATATTATTAAGTGTTTAAACCTGCGCTGAAAACCTGTTAATGCGGGAGCTTCTGCTGACAACATTTTCCAGGGTTTTTGTCAAACTAACTGGTTTCCGTAGTGTAGTGGTTATCACGTTCGCCTCACACGCGAAAGGTCCCCGGTTCGAGACCGGGCGGAAACATGGTGATAGTATTTGTGTTTAGCGCTCGTAGTTGAGAGCATAGACTGTATGAAAGTTAAACTCAAACTCTAGTTGTGAGAAGTTCTTAGAAGTGTCTGGGTGTCAACCTCCTTTCCTGATTTGCCTAGCGTTACTGAATCTTCTACGTGCACCTCTCCAGCATGGACTTCTGGGGTAACCGTCTCATCCTGGATCGTCTAGCATGCAATGCACGGTTCGTAGGCCATTGGCATGTCGTGGCGGGCTTTGGCCGCAGTCGTTACGACTTTACAATTGAGGCCTAGCGTGCTGGCATTGTTCACCGCTGTAGCAGATGGGCGAATGGATGTTTAGGATAATATGTTTCAAATATGAATGATATAACCACTTACATTCACACCTGACCACTCTGACGGGATTCTGATGGGTTGCCAGATTATCCGTATATGTGTTTCCGTAGTGTAGTGGTTATCACGTTCGCCTCACACGGGAAAGGTCCCCGGTTCGAAACCGGGCGGAAACAGCATTACTTTTTTGAGGTATACAAAGTTAATGTTTAAATTCTCCTGCTTTACTATCAAGAAGCTGTTCGTGAAGAGTCTATCTTGAACAGAACCTTCAGCAGCGTCTACTTGGCACCACGCCACCTCTTGAACCGATAGCCTCGTCATATTATTAAGTATTTAAACCAACGCGGAAAACCTGTTCATGCGGGTGCTTCTAATGACAATTTTTTCTAGGTTTTTTTTCAAACTCACAGGTTTCCGTAGTGTAGTGGTTATCACGTTCGCCTTACACGCGAAAGGTCCCCGGTTCAAGACCGGGCGGAAACAGCATTACTTACAAATTTAATGTTTAAATTCTCCTGCTTTACTATCAAGCATCTATTCTGGAAAAGTCTGACTTGGCACCCCGCCACCTCTTCAACCGATAGCCTCGTCATATTATTAAGTGTTTAAACCTGTGCTGAAAACCTGTTCATGCGGGAGCTTCCGATAACAAAATTATCTAGGGTTTAGCTCAATTAAATCGGTTTCCTTAGTATAGTGGTTATTACGTACGCCTGACATGCAAAAGGTCACCGGTTCGAAACCGAGAGGAAACAGTTCCATTGTTTTGAGATATACAAAGTTAATGTTTAAATTCTCCTGCTTTACTATCAAGCAGCAGCGTCTACTTGGCACCCCGCCACCTCTTCAACCGATAGCCTCGTCATATTATTAAGTGTTTAAACCTGCGCTGAAAACCTGTTAATGCGGGAGCTTCTGCTGACAACATTTTCCAGGGTTTTGTTCAAACTAACTGGTGTCCGTAGTGTAGTGGTTATCACGTTCGCCTAACAGGCGAAAGGTCCCCGGTTCGAGACCGGGCGGAAACATGGTGATAGTATTTGTGATTAGCGCTCGTAGTTGAGAGCATAGACTGTATGAAAGTTAAACTCAAACTCTAGTTGTGAGAAGTTCTTAGAAGTGTCTGGGTGTCAACCTCCTTTCCTGATTTGCCTAGCGTTACTGAATCTTCTACGTGCACCTCTCCAGCATGGACTTCTGGGGTAACCGTCTCATCCTGGATCGTCTAGCATGCAATGCACGGTTCGTAGGCCATTGGCATGTCGTGGCGGGCTTTGGCCGCAGTCGTTACGACTTTACAATTGAGGCCTAGCGTGCTAGCATTGTTCACCGCTGTAGCAGATGGGCGAATGGATGTTTAGGATAATATGTTTCAAATATGTATGATATAACCACTTACATTCACACCTGACCACTCTGACGGGATTCTGATGGGTTGCCAGATTTTCCGTTTATGTGTTTCCGTAGTGTAGTGGTTATCACGTTCGCCTCACACGCGAAAGGTCCCCGGTTCGAAACCGGGCGGAAACAGCATTACTTTTTTGAGGTATACAAAGTTAATGTTTAAATTCTCCTGCTTTACTATCAAGAAGCTGTTCGTGAAGAGTCTATCTTGAACAGAACCTTCAGCAGCGTCTACTTGGCACCACGCCACCTCTTGAACCGATAGCCTCGTCATATTATTAAGTATTTAAACCAACGCGGAAAACCTGTTCATGCGGGTGCTTCTAAAGACAATTTTTTCTAGGTTTTTTTTCAAACTCACAGGTTTCCGTAGTGTAGTGGTTATCACGTTCGCCTTACACGCGAAAGGTCCCCGGTTCAAGACCGGGCGGAAACAGCATTACTTACAAATTTAATGTTTAAATTCTCCTGCTTTACTATCAAGCATCTATTCTGGAAAAGTCTGACTTGGCACCCCGCCACCTCTTCAACCGATAGCCTCGTCATATTATTAAGTGTTTAAACCTGTGCTGAAAACCTGTTCATGCGGGAGCTTCCGATAACAAAATTATCTAGGGTTTAGCTCAATTAAATCGGTTTCCTTAGTATAGTGGTTATTACGTACGCCTGACATGCAAAAGGTCACCGGTTCGAAACCGAGAGGAAACAGTTTCATTGTTTTGAGATATACAAAGTTAATGTTTAAATTCTCCTGCTTTACTATCAAGCAGCAGCGTCTACTTGGCACCCCGCCACCTCTTCAACCGATAGCCTCGTCATATTATTAAGTGTTTAAACCTGCGCTGAAAACCTGTTAATGCGGGAGCTTCTGCTGACAACATTTTCCAGGGTTTTGGTCAAACTAACTGGTTTCCGTAGTGTAGTGGTTATCACGTTCGCCTAACATGCGAAAGGTCCCCGGTTCGAGACCGGGCGGAAACATGGTGATAGTATTTGTGTTTAGCGCTCGTAGTTGAGAGCATAGACTGTATGAAAGTTAAACTCAAACTCTAGTTGTGAGAAGTTCTTAGAAGTGTCTGGGTGTCAACCTCCTTTCCTGATTTGCCTAGCGTTACTGAATCTTCTACGTGCACCTCTCCAGCATGGACTTCTGGGGTAACCGTCTCATCCTGGATCGTCTAGCATGCAATGCACGGTTCGTTTGGCATGTCGTGGCGGGCTTTGGCCGCAGTCGTTACGACTTTACAATTGAGGCCTAGCGTGCTGGCATTGTTCACCGCTGTAGCAGATGGGCGAATGGATGTTTAGGATAATATGTTTCAAATATGTATGATATAACCACTTACATTCACACCTGACCACTCTGACGGGATTCTGATGGGTTGCCAGATTATCCGTATATGTGTTTCCGTAGTGTAGTGGTTATCACGTTCGCCTCACACGCGAAAGGTCCCCGGTTCGAAACCGGGCGGAAACAGCATTACTTATTTGAGGTATACAAAGTTAATGTTTAAATTCTCCTGCTTTACTATCAAGAAGCTGTTCGTGAAGAGTCTATCTTGAACAGAACCTTCAGCAGCGTCTACTTGGCACCACGCCACCTCTTGAAGCGATAGCCTCGTCATATTATTAAGTATTTAAACCAACGCGGAAAACCTGTTCATGCGGGTGCTTCTAATGACAATTTTTTCTAGGTTTTTTTTCAAACTCACAGGTTTCCGTAGTGTAGTGGTTATCACGTTCGCCTTACACGCGAAAGGTCCCCGGTTCAAGACCGGGCGGAAACAGCATTACTTACAAATGTAATGTTTAAATTCTCCTGCTTTACTATCAAGCATCTATTCTGGAAAAGTCTGACTTGGCACCCCGCCACCTCTTCAACCGATAGCCTCGTCATATTATTAAGTGTTTAAACCTGTGCTGAAAACCTGTTCATGCGGGAGCTTCCGATAACAAAATTATCTAGGGTTTAGCTCAATTAAATCGGTTTCCTTAGTATAGTGGTTATTACGTACGCCTGACATGCAAAAGGTCACCGGTTCGAAACCGAGAGGAAACAGTTTCATTGTTTTGAGATATACAAAGTTAATGTTTAAATTCTCCTGCTTTACTATCAAGCAGCAGCGTCTACTTGGCACCCCGCCACCTCTTCAACCGATAGCCTCGTCATATTATTAAGTGTTTAAACCTGCGCTGAAAACCTGTTAATGCGGGAGCTTCTGCTGACAACATTTTCCAGGGTTTTGGTCAAACTAACTGGTTTCCGTAGTGTAGTGGTTATCACGTTCGCCTCACACGCGAAAGGTCCCCGGTTCGAGACCGGGCGGAAACATGGTGATAGTATTTGTGTTTAGCGCTCGTAGTTGAGAGCATAGACTGTATGAAAGTTAAACTCAAACTCTAGTTGTGAGAAGTTCTTAGAAGTGTCTGGGTGTCAACCTCCTTTCCTGATTTGCCTAGCGTTACTGAATCTTCTACGTGCACCTCTCCAGCATGGACTTCTGGGGTAACCGTCTCATCCTGGATCGTCTAGCATGCAATGCACGGTTCGTAGGCCATTGGCATGTCGTGGCGGGTTTTGGCCGCAGTCGTTACGACTTTACAATTGAGGCCTAGCGTGCTGGCATTGTTCACCGCTGTAGCAGATGGGCGAATGGATGTTTAGGATAATATGTTTCAAATATGAATGATATAACCACTTACATTCACACCTGACCACTCTGACGGGATTCTGATGGGTTGCCAGATTATCCGTATATGTGTTTCCGTAGTGTAGTGGTTATCACGTTCGCCTCACACGCGAAAGGTCCCCGGTTCGAAACCGGGCGGAAACAGCATTACTTTTTTGAGGTATACAAAGTTAATGTTTAAATTCTCCTGCTTTACTATCAAGAAGCTGTTCGTGAAGAGTCTATCTTGAACAGAACCTTCAGCAGCGTCTACTTGGCACCACGCCACCTCTTGAACCGATAGCCTCGTCATATTATTAAGTATTTAAACCAACGCGGAAAACCTGTTCATGCGGGTGCTTCTAATGACAATTTTTTCTAGGTTTTTTTTCAAACTCACAGGTTTCCGTAGTGTAGTGGTTATCACGTTCGCCTTACACGCGAAAGGTCCCCGGTTCAAGACCGGGCGGAAACAGCATTACTTACAAATTTAATGTTTAAATTCTCCTGCTTTACTATCAAGCATCTATTCTGGAAAAGTCTGTCTGGAACAGGACCTTCAGCAGTGACGACTGGGCACCACGTCACCTCATAAACCGATAGCCTCATCATATTATTAAGTGTTTAAACCTGTGCTGAAAACCTGTTCATGCGGGAGCTTCCGATAACAAAATTATCTAGGGTTTTGCTCAATTAAACCGGTTTCCTTAGTATAGTGGTTATTACGTACGCCTGACATGCAAAAGGTCACCGGTTCGAAACCGAGCGGAAACAGTTTCATTGTTTTGAGATATACAAAGTTAATGTTTAAATTCTCCTGCTTTACTATCAAGCAGCTATTCGGGAAAAGTCTATCTGGAACAGAACCTTCAGCAGCGTCTACTTGGCACCCCGCCACCTCTTCAACCGATAGCCTCGTCATATTATTAAGTGTTTAAACCTGCGCTGAAAACCTGTTAATGCGGGAGCTTCTGCTGACAACATTTTCCAGGGTTTTGGTCAATCTAACTGGTTTCCGTAGTGTAGTGGTTATCACGTTCGCCTAACACGCGAAAGGTCCCCGGTTCGAGACCGGGCGGAAACATGGCGATAGTATTTGTGTTTAGCGCTCGTAGTTGAGAGCATAGACTGTATGAAAGTTAAACTCAAACTCTAGTTGTGAGAAGTTCTTAGAAGTGTCTGGGTGTCAACCTCCTTTCCTGATTTGCCTAGCGTTACTGAATCTTCTACGTGCACCTCTCCAGCATGGACTTCTGGGGTAACCGTCTCATCCTGGATCGTCTAGCATGCAATGCACGGTTCGTAGGCCATTGGCATGTCGTGGCGGGCTTTGGCCGCAGTCGTTACGACTTTACAATTGAGGCCTAGCGTGCTGGCATTGTTCACCGCTGTAGCAGATGGGCGAATGGATGTTTAGGATAATATGTTTCAAATATGAATGATATAACCACTTACATTCACACCTGACCACTCTGACGGGATTCTGATGGGTTGCCAGATTATCCGTATATGTGTTTCCGTAGTGTAGTGGTTATCACGTTCGCCTCACACGCGAAAGGTCCCCGGTTCGAGACCGGGCGGAAACATGGTGATAGTATTTGTGTTTAGCGCTCGTAGTTGAGAGCATAGACTGTATGAAAGTTAAACTCAAACTCTAGTTGTGAGAAGTTCTCAGAAGTGTCTGGGTGTCAACCTCCTTTCCTGATTTGCCTAGCGTTACTGAATCTTCTACGTGCACCTCTCCAGCATGGACTTCTGGGGTAACCGTCTCATCCTGGATCGTCTAGCATGCAATGCACGGTTCGTCGGCCATTGGCATGTCGTGGCGGGCTTTGGCCGCAGTCGTTACGACTTTACAATTGAGGCCTAGCGTGCTGGCATTGTTCACCGCTGTAGCAGATGGGCGAATGGATGTTTAGGATAATATGTTTCAAATATGTATGATATAACCACTTACATTCACACCTGACCACTCTGACGGGATTCTGATGGGTTGCCAGATTATCCGTATATGTGTTTCCGTAGTGTAGTGGTTATCACGTTCGCCTCACACGCGAAAGGTCCCCGGTTCGAAACCGGGCTGAAACAGCATTACTTTTTTGAGGTATACAAAGTTAATGTTTAAATTCTCCTGCTTTACTATCAAGAAGCTGTTCGTGAAGAGTCTATCTTGAACAGAACCTTCAGCAGCGTCTACTTGGCACCACGCCACCTCTTGAACCGATAGCCTCGTCATATTATTAAGTATTTAAACCAACGCGGAAAACCTGTTCATGCGGGTGCTTCTAATGACAATTTTTTCTAGGTTTTTTTTCAAACTCACAGGTTTCCGTAGTGTAGTGGTTATCACGTTCGCCTTACACGCGAAAGGTCCCCGGTTCAAGACCGGGCGGAAACAGCATTACTTACAAATTTAATGTTTAAATTCTCCTGCTTTACTATCAAGCATCTATTCTGGAAAAGTCTGACTTGGCACCCCGCCACCTCTTCAACCGATAGCCTCGTCATATTATTAAGTGTTTAAACCTGTGCTGAAAACCTGTTCATGCGGGAGCTTCCGATAACAAAATTATCTAGGGTTTAGCTCAATTAAATCGGTTTCCTTAGTATAGTGGTTATTACGTACGCCTGACATGCAAAAGGTCACCGGTTCGAAACCGAGAGGAAACAGTTTCATTGTTTTGAGATATACAAAGTTAATGTTTAAATTCTCCTGCTTTACTATCAAGCAGCAGCGTCTACTTGGCACCCCGCCACCTCTTCAACCGATAGCCTCGTCATATTATTAAGTGTTTAAACCTGCGCTGAAAACCTGTTAATGCGGGAGCTTCTGCTGACAACATTTTCCAGGGTTTTGGTCAAACTAACTGGTTTCCGTAGTGTAGTGGTTATCACGTTCGCCTAACATGCGAAAGGTCCCCGGTTCGAGACCGGGCGGAAACATGGTGATAGTATTTGTGTTTAGCGCTCGTAGTTGAGAGCATAGACTGTATGAAAGTTAAACTCAAACTCTAGTTGTGAGAAGTTCTTAGAAGTGTCTGGGTGTCAACCTCCTTTCCTGATTTGCCTAGCGTTACTGAATCTTCTACGTGCACCTCTCCAGCATGGACTTCTGGGGTAACCGTCTCATCCTGGATCGTCTAGCATGCAATGCACGGTTCGTAGGCCATTGGCATGTCGTGGCGGGCTTTGGCCGCAGTCGTTACGACTTTACAATTGAGGCCTAGCGTGCTGGCATTGTTCACCGCTGTAGCAGATGGGCGAATGGATGTTTAGGATAATATGTTTCAAATATGTATGATATAACCACTTACATTCACACCTGACCACTCTGACGGGATTCTGATGGGTTGCCAGATTATCCGTATATGTGTTTCCGTAGTGTAGTGGTTATCACGTTCGCCTCACACGCGAAAGGTCCCCGGTTCGAAACCGGGCGGAAACAGCATTACTTATTTGAGGTATACAAAGTTAATGTTTAAATTCTCCTGCTTTACTATCAAGAAGCTGTTCGTGAAGAGTCTATCTTGAACAGAACCTTCAGCAGCGTCTACTTGGCACCACGCCACCTCTTGAAGCGATAGGCTCGTCATATTATTAAGTATTTAAACCAACGCGGAAAACCTGTTCATGCGGGTGCTTCTAATGACAATTTTTTCTAGGTTTTTTTTCAAACTCACAGGTTTCCGTAGTGTAGTGGTTATCACGTTCGCCTTACACGCGAAAGGTCCCCGGTTCAAGACCGGGCGGAAACAGCATTACTTACAAATGTAATGTTTAAATTCTCCTGCTTTACTATCAAGCATCTATTCTGGAAAAGTCTGACTTGGCACCCCGCCACCTCTTCAACCGATAGCCTCGTCATATTATTAAGTGTTTAAACCTGTGCTGAAAACCTGTTCATGCGGGAGCTTCCGATAACAAAATTATCTAGGGTTTAGCTCAATTAAATCGGTTTCCTTAGTATAGTGGTTATTACGTACGCCTGACATGCAAAAGGTCACCGGTTCGAAACCGAGAGGAAACAGTTTCATTGTTTTGAGATATACAAAGTTAATGTTTAAATTCTCCTGCTTTACTATCAAGCAGCAGCGTCTACTTGGCACCCCGCCACCTCTTCAACCGATAGCCTCGTCATATTATTAAGTGTTTAAACCTGCGCTGAAAACCTGTTAATGCGGGAGCTTCTGCTGACAACATTTTCCAGGGTTTTTGTCAAACTAACTGGTTTCCGTAGTGTAGTGGTTATCACGTTCGCCTCACACGCGAAAGGTCCCCGGTTCGAGACCGGGCGGAAACATGGTGATAGTATTTGTGTTTAGCGCTCGTAGTTGAGAGCATAGACTGTATGAAAGTTAAACTCAAACTCTAGTTGTGAGAAGTTCTTAGAAGTGTCTGGGTGTCAACCTCCTTTCCTGATTTGCCTAGCGTTACTGAATCTTCTACGTGCACCTCTCCAGCATGGACTTCTGGGGTAACCGTCTCATCCTGGATCGTCTAGCATGCAATGCACGGTTCGTAGGCCATTGGCATGTCGTGGCGGGCTTTGGCCGCAGTCGTTACGACTTTACAATTGAGGCCTAGCGTGCTGGCATTGTTCACCGCTGTAGCAGATGGGCGAATGGATGTTTAGGATAATATGTTTCAAATATGAATGATATAACCACTTACATTCACACCTGACCACTCTGACGGGATTCTGATGGGTTGCCAGATTATCCGTATATGTGTTTCCGTAGTGTAGTGGTTATCACGTTCGCCTCACACGGGAAAGGTCCCCGGTTCGAAACCGGGCGGAAACAGCATTACTTTTTTGAGGTATACAAAGTTAATGTTTAAATTCTCCTGCTTTACTATCAAGAAGCTGTTCGTGAAGAGTCTATCTTGAACAGAACCTTCAGCAGCGTCTACTTGGCACCACGCCACCTCTTGAACCGATAGCCTCGTCATATTATTAAGTATTTAAACCAACGCGGAAAACCTGTTCATGCGGGTGCTTCTAATGACAATTTTTTCTAGGTTTTTTTTCAAACTCACAGGTTTCCGTAGTGTAGTGGTTATCACGTTCGCCTTACACGCGAAAGGTCCCCGGTTCAAGACCGGGCGGAAACAGCATTACTTACAAATTTAATGTTTAAATTCTCCTGCTTTACTATCAAGCATCTATTCTGGAAAAGTCTGACTTGGCACCCCGCCACCTCTTCAACCGATAGCCTCGTCATATTATTAAGTGTTTAAACCTGTGCTGAAAACCTGTTCATGCGGGAGCTTCCGATAACAAAATTATCTAGGGTTTAGCTCAATTAAATCGGTTTCCTTAGTATAGTGGTTATTACGTACGCCTGACATGCAAAAGGTCACCGGTTCGAAACCGAGAGGAAACAGTTCCATTGTTTTGAGATATACAAAGTTAATGTTTAAATTCTCCTGCTTTACTATCAAGCAGCAGCGTCTACTTGGCACCCCGCCACCTCTTCAACCGATAGCCTCGTCATATTATTAAGTGTTTAAACCTGCGCTGAAAACCTGTTAATGCGGGAGCTTCTGCTGACAACATTTTCCAGGGTTTTGTTCAAACTAACTGGTGTCCGTAGTGTAGTGGTTATCACGTTCGCCTAACAGGCGAAAGGTCCCCGGTTCGAGACCGGGCGGAAACATGGTGATAGTATTTGTGATTAGCGCTCGTAGTTGAGAGCATAGACTGTATGAAAGTTAAACTCAAACTCTAGTTGTGAGAAGTTCTTAGAAGTGTCTGGGTGTCAACCTCCTTTCCTGATTTGCCTAGCGTTACTGAATCTTCTACGTGCACCTCTCCAGCATGGACTTCTGGGGTAACCGTCTCATCCTGGATCGTCTAGCATGCAATGCACGGTTCGTAGGCCATTGGCATGTCGTGGCGGGCTTTGGCCGCAGTCGTTACGACTTTACAATTGAGGCCTAGCGTGCTAGCATTGTTCACCGCTGTAGCAGATGGGCGAATGGATGTTTAGGATAATATGTTTCAAATATGTATGATATAACCACTTACATTCACACCTGACCACTCTGACGGGATTCTGATGGGTTGCCAGATTTTCCGTTTATGTGTTTCCGTAGTGTAGTGGTTATCACGTTCGCCTCACACGCGAAAGGTCCCCGGTTCGAAACCGGGCGGAAACAGCATTACTTTTTTGAGGTATACAAAGTTAATGTTTAAATTCTCCTGCTTTACTATCAAGAAGCTGTTCGTGAAGAGTCTATCTTGAACAGAACCTTCAGCAGCGTCTACTTGGCACCACGCCACCTCTTGAACCGATAGCCTCGTCATATTATTAAGTATTTAAACCAACGCGGAAAACCTGTTCATGCGGGTGCTTCTAAAGACAATTTTTTCTAGGTTTTTTTTCAAACTCACAGGTTTCCGTAGTGTAGTGGTTATCACGTTCGCCTTACACGCGAAAGGTCCCCGGTTCAAGACCGGGCGGAAACAGCATTACTTACAAATTTAATGTTTAAATTCTCCTGCTTTACTATCAAGCATCTATTCTGGAAAAGTCTGACTTGGCACCCCGCCACCTCTTCAACCGATAGCCTCGTCATATTATTAAGTGTTTAAACCTGTGCTGAAAACCTGTTCATGCGGGAGCTTCCGATAACAAAATTATCTAGGGTTTAGCTCAATTAAATCGGTTTCCTTAGTATAGTGGTTATTACGTACGCCTGACATGCAAAAGGTCACCGGTTCGAAACCGAGAGGAAACAGTTTCATTGTTTTGAGATATACAAAGTTAATGTTTAAATTCTCCTGCTTTACTATCAAGCAGCAGCGTCTACTTGGCACCCCGCCACCTCTTCAACCGATAGCCTCGTCATATTATTAAGTGTTTAAACCTGCGCTGAAAACCTGTTAATGCGGGAGCTTCTGCTGACAACATTTTCCAGGGTTTTGGTCAAACTAACTGGTTTCCGTAGTGTAGTGGTTATCACGTTCGCCTAACATGCGAAAGGTCCCCGGTTCGAGACCGGGCGGAAACATGGTGATAGTATTTGTGTTTAGCGCTCGTAGTTGAGAGCATAGACTGTATGAAAGTTAAACTCAAACTCTAGTTGTGAGAAGTTCTTAGAAGTGTCTGGGTGTCAACCTCCTTTCCTGATTTGCCTAGCGTTACTGAATCTTCTACGTGCACCTCTCCAGCATGGACTTCTGGGGTAACCGTCTCATCCTGGATCGTCTAGCATGCAATGCACGGTTCGTAGGCCATTGGCATGTCGTGGCGGGCTTTGGCCGCAGTCGTTACGACTTTACAATTGAGGCCTAGCGTGCTGGCATTGTTCACCGCTGTAGCAGATGGGCGAATGGATGTTTAGGATAATATGTTTCAAATATGTATGATATAACCACTTACATTCACACCTGACCACTCTGACGGGATTCTGATGGGTTGCCAGATTATCCGTATATGTGTTTCCGTAGTGTAGTGGTTATCACGTTCGCCTCACACGCGAAAGGTCCCCGGTTCGAAACCGGGCGGAAACAGCATTACTTATTTGAGGTATACAAAGTTAATGTTTAAATTCTCCTGCTTTACTATCAAGAAGCTGTTCGTGAAGAGTCTATCTTGAACAGAACCTTCAGCAGCGTCTACTTGGCACCACGCCACCTCTTGAAGCGATAGCCTCGTCATATTATTAAGTATTTAAACCAACGCGGAAAACCTGTTCATGCGGGTGCTTCTAATGACAATTTTTTCTAGGTTTTTTTTCAAACTCACAGGTTTCCGTAGTGTAGTGGTTATCACGTTCGCCTTACACGCGAAAGGTCCCCGGTTCAAGACCGGGCGGAAACAGCATTACTTACAAATGTAATGTTTAAATTCTCCTGCTTTACTATCAAGCATCTATTCTGGAAAAGTCTGACTTGGCACCCCGCCACCTCTTCAACCGATAGCCTCGTCATATTATTAAGTGTTTAAACCTGTGCTGAAAACCTGTTCATGCGGGAGCTTCCGATAACAAAATTATCTAGGGTTTAGCTCAATTAAATCGGTTTCCTTAGTATAGTGGTTATTACGTACGCCTGACATGCAAAAGGTCACCGGTTCGAAACCGAGAGGAAACAGTTTCATTGTTTTGAGATATACAAAGTTAATGTTTAAATTCTCCTGCTTTACTATCAAGCAGCAGCGTCTACTTGGCACCCCGCCACCTCTTCAACCGATAGCCTCGTCATATTATTAAGTGTTTAAACCTGCGCTGAAAACCTGTTAATGCGGGAGCTTCTGCTGACAACATTTTCCAGGGTTTTGGTCAAACTAACTGGTTTCCGTAGTGTAGTGGTTATCACGTTCGCCTCACACGCGAAAGGTCCCCGGTTCGAGACCGGGCGGAAACATGGTGATAGTATTTGTGTTTAGCGCTCGTAGTTGAGAGCATAGACTGTATGAAAGTTAAACTCAAACTCTAGTTGTGAGAAGTTCTTAGAAGTGTCTGGGTGTCAACCTCCTTTCCTGATTTGCCTAGCGTTACTGAATCTTCTACGTGCACCTCTCCAGCATGGACTTCTGGGGTAACCGTCTCATCCTGGATCGTCTAGCATGCAATGCACGGTTCGTAGGCCATTGGCATGTCGTGGCGGGTTTTGGCCGCAGTCGTTACGACTTTACAATTGAGGCCTAGCGTGCTGGCATTGTTCACCGCTGTAGCAGATGGGCGAATGGATGTTTAGGATAATATGTTTCAAATATGAATGATATAACCACTTACATTCACACCTGACCACTCTGACGGGATTCTGATGGGTTGCCAGATTATCCGTATATGTGTTTCCGTAGTGTAGTGGTTATCACGTTCGCCTCACACGCGAAAGGTCCCCGGTTCGAAACCGGGCGGAAACAGCATTACTTTTTTGAGGTATACAAAGTTAATGTTTAAATTCTCCTGCTTTACTATCAAGAAGCTGTTCGTGAAGAGTCTATCTTGAACAGAACCTTCAGCAGCGTCTACTTGGCACCACGCCACCTCTTGAACCGATAGCCTCGTCATATTATTAAGTATTTAAACCAACGCGGAAAACCTGTTCATGCGGGTGCTTCTAATGACAATTTTTTCTAGGTTTTTTTTCAAACTCACAGGTTTCCGTAGTGTAGTGGTTATCACGTTCGCCTTACACGCGAAAGGTCCCCGGTTCAAGACCGGGCGGAAACAGCATTACTTACAAATTTAATGTTTAAATTCTCCTGCTTTACTATCAAGCATCTATTCTGGAAAAGTCTGTCTGGAACAGGACCTTCAGCAGTGACGACTGGGCACCACGTCACCTCTTAAACCGATAGCCTCATCATATTATTAAGTGTTTAAACCTGTGCTGAAAACCTGTTCATGCGGGAGCTTCCGATAACAAAATTATCTAGGGTTTTGCTCAATTAAACCGGTTTCCTTAGTATAGTGGTTATTACGTACGCCTGACATGCAAAAGGTCACCGGTTCGAAACCGAGCGGAAACAGTTTCATTGTTTTGAGATATACAAAGTTAATGTTTAAATTCTCCTGCTTTACTATCAAGCAGCTATTCGGGAAAAGTCTATCTGGAACAGAACCTTCAGCAGCGTCTACTTGGCACCCCGCCACCTCTTCAACCGATAGCCTCGTCATATTATTAAGTGTTTAAACCTGCGCTGAAAACCTGTTAATGCGGGAGCTTCTGCTGACAACATTTTCCAGGGTTTTGGTCAATCTAACTGGTTTCCGTAGTGTAGTGGTTATCACGTTCGCCTAACACGCGAAAGGTCCCCGGTTCGAGACCGGGCGGAAACATGGCGATAGTATTTGTGTTTAGCGCTC
The DNA here is from genome assembly GCF_031168955.1 of Gadus macrocephalus. NCBI lineage: Eukaryota > Metazoa > Chordata > Actinopteri > Gadiformes > Gadidae > Gadus > Gadus macrocephalus. Next base: position 597,186 of record NC_082387.1, on the reverse strand, counting down.
GTAGTTGAGAGCATAGACTGTATGAAAGTTAAACTCAAACTCTAGTTGTGAGAAGTTCTTAGAAGTGTCTGGGTGTCAACCTCCTTTCCTGATTTGCCTAGCGTTACTGAATCTTCTACGTGCACCTCTCCAGCATGGACTTCTGGGGTAACCGTCTCATCCTGGATCGTCTAGCATGCAATGCACGGTTCGTAGGCCATTGGCATGTCGTGGCGGGCTTTGGCCGCAGTCGTTACGACTTTACAATTGAGGCCTAGCGTGCTGGCATTGTTCACCGCTGTAGCAGATGGGCGAATGGATGTTTAGGATAATATGTTTCAAATATGAATGATATAACCACTTACATTCACACCTGACCACTCTGACGGGATTCTGATGGGTTGCCAGATTATCCGTATATGTGTTTCCGTAGTGTAGTGGTTATCACGTTCGCCTCACACGCGAAAGGTCCCCGGTTCGAGACCGGGCGGAAACATGGTGATAGTATTTGTGTTTAGCGCTCGTAGTTGAGAGCATAGACTGTATGAAAGTTAAACTCAAACTCTAGTTGTGAGAAGTTCTCAGAAGTGTCTGGGTGTCAACCTCCTTTCCTGATTTGCCTAGCGTTACTGAATCTTCTACGTGCACCTCTCCAGCATGGACTTCTGGGGTAACCGTCTCATCCTGGATCGTCTAGCATGCAATGCACGGTTCGTCGGCCATTGGCATGTCGTGGCGGGCTTTGGCCGCAGTCGTTACGACTTTACAATTGAGGCCTAGCGTGCTGGCATTGTTCACCGCTGTAGCAGATGGGCGAATGGATGTTTAGGATAATATGTTTCAAATATGTATGATATAACCACTTACATTCACACCTGACCACTCTGACGGGATTCTGATGGGTTGCCAGATTATCCGTATATGTGTTTCCGTAGTGTAGTGGTTATCACGTTCGCCTCACACGCGAAAGGTCCCCGGTTCGAAACCGGGCTGAAACAGCATTACTTTTTTGAGGTATACAAAGTTAATGTTTAAATTCTCCTGCTTTACTATCAAGAAGCTGTTCGTGAAGAGTCTATCTTGAACAGAACCTTCAGCAGCGTCTACTTGGCACCACGCCACCTCTTGAACCGATAGCCTCGTCATATTATTAAGTATTTAAACCAACGCGGAAAACCTGTTCATGCGGGTGCTTCTAATGACAATTTTTTCTAGGTTTTTTTTCAAACTCACAGGTTTCCGTAGTGTAGTGGTTATCACGTTCGCCTTACACGCGAAAGGTCCCCGGTTCAAGACCGGGCGGAAACAGCATTACTTACAAATTTAATGTTTAAATTCTCCTGCTTTACTATCAAGCATCTATTCTGGAAAAGTCTGACTTGGCACCCCGCCACCTCTTCAACCGATAGCCTCGTCATATTATTAAGTGTTTAAACCTGTGCTGAAAACCTGTTCATGCGGGAGCTTCCGATAACAAAATTATCTAGGGTTTAGCTCAATTAAATCGGTTTCCTTAGTATAGTGGTTATTACGTACGCCTGACATGCAAAAGGTCACCGGTTCGAAACCGAGAGGAAACAGTTTCATTGTTTTGAGATATACAAAGTTAATGTTTAAATTCTCCTGCTTTACTATCAAGCAGCAGCGTCTACTTGGCACCCCGCCACCTCTTCAACCGATAGCCTCGTCATATTATTAAGTGTTTAAACCTGCGCTGAAAACCTGTTAATGCGGGAGCTTCTGCTGACAACATTTTCCAGGGTTTTGGTCAAACTAACTGGTTTCCGTAGTGTAGTGGTTATCACGTTCGCCTAACATGCGAAAGGTCCCCGGTTCGAGACCGGGCGGAAACATGGTGATAGTATTTGTGTTTAGCGCTCGTAGTTGAGAGCATAGACTGTATGAAAGTTAAACTCAAACTCTAGTTGTGAGAAGTTCTTAGAAGTGTCTGGGTGTCAACCTCCTTTCCTGATTTGCCTAGCGTTACTGAATCTTCTACGTGCACCTCTCCAGCATGGACTTCTGGGGTAACCGTCTCATCCTGGATCGTCTAGCATGCAATGCACGGTTCGTAGGCCATTGGCATGTCGTGGCGGGCTTTGGCCGCAGTCGTTACGACTTTACAATTGAGGCCTAGCGTGCTGGCATTGTTCACCGCTGTAGCAGATGGGCGAATGGATGTTTAGGATAATATGTTTCAAATATGTATGATATAACCACTTACATTCACACCTGACCACTCTGACGGGATTCTGATGGGTTGCCAGATTATCCGTATATGTGTTTCCGTAGTGTAGTGGTTATCACGTTCGCCTCACACGCGAAAGGTCCCCGGTTCGAAACCGGGCGGAAACAGCATTACTTATTTGAGGTATACAAAGTTAATGTTTAAATTCTCCTGCTTTACTATCAAGAAGCTGTTCGTGAAGAGTCTATCTTGAACAGAACCTTCAGCAGCGTCTACTTGGCACCACGCCACCTCTTGAAGCGATAGGCTCGTCATATTATTAAGTATTTAAACCAACGCGGAAAACCTGTTCATGCGGGTGCTTCTAATGACAATTTTTTCTAGGTTTTTTTTCAAACTCACAGGTTTCCGTAGTGTAGTGGTTATCACGTTCGCCTTACACGCGAAAGGTCCCCGGTTCAAGACCGGGCGGAAACAGCATTACTTACAAATGTAATGTTTAAATTCTCCTGCTTTACTATCAAGCATCTATTCTGGAAAAGTCTGACTTGGCACCCCGCCACCTCTTCAACCGATAGCCTCGTCATATTATTAAGTGTTTAAACCTGTGCTGAAAACCTGTTCATGCGGGAGCTTCCGATAACAAAATTATCTAGGGTTTAGCTCAATTAAATCGGTTTCCTTAGTATAGTGGTTATTACGTACGCCTGACATGCAAAAGGTCACCGGTTCGAAACCGAGAGGAAACAGTTTCATTGTTTTGAGATATACAAAGTTAATGTTTAAATTCTCCTGCTTTACTATCAAGCAGCAGCGTCTACTTGGCACCCCGCCACCTCTTCAACCGATAGCCTCGTCATATTATTAAGTGTTTAAACCTGCGCTGAAAACCTGTTAATGCGGGAGCTTCTGCTGACAACATTTTCCAGGGTTTTTGTCAAACTAACTGGTTTCCGTAGTGTAGTGGTTATCACGTTCGCCTCACACGCGAAAGGTCCCCGGTTCGAGACCGGGCGGAAACATGGTGATAGTATTTGTGTTTAGCGCTCGTAGTTGAGAGCATAGACTGTATGAAAGTTAAACTCAAACTCTAGTTGTGAGAAGTTCTTAGAAGTGTCTGGGTGTCAACCTCCTTTCCTGATTTGCCTAGCGTTACTGAATCTTCTACGTGCACCTCTCCAGCATGGACTTCTGGGGTAACCGTCTCATCCTGGATCGTCTAGCATGCAATGCACGGTTCGTAGGCCATTGGCATGTCGTGGCGGGCTTTGGCCGCAGTCGTTACGACTTTACAATTGAGGCCTAGCGTGCTGGCATTGTTCACCGCTGTAGCAGATGGGCGAATGGATGTTTAGGATAATATGTTTCAAATATGAATGATATAACCACTTACATTCACACCTGACCACTCTGACGGGATTCTGATGGGTTGCCAGATTATCCGTATATGTGTTTCCGTAGTGTAGTGGTTATCACGTTCGCCTCACACGGGAAAGGTCCCCGGTTCGAAACCGGGCGGAAACAGCATTACTTTTTTGAGGTATACAAAGTTAATGTTTAAATTCTCCTGCTTTACTATCAAGAAGCTGTTCGTGAAGAGTCTATCTTGAACAGAACCTTCAGCAGCGTCTACTTGGCACCACGCCACCTCTTGAACCGATAGCCTCGTCATATTATTAAGTATTTAAACCAACGCGGAAAACCTGTTCATGCGGGTGCTTCTAATGACAATTTTTTCTAGGTTTTTTTTCAAACTCACAGGTTTCCGTAGTGTAGTGGTTATCACGTTCGCCTTACACGCGAAAGGTCCCCGGTTCAAGACCGGGCGGAAACAGCATTACTTACAAATTTAATGTTTAAATTCTCCTGCTTTACTATCAAGCATCTATTCTGGAAAAGTCTGACTTGGCACCCCGCCACCTCTTCAACCGATAGCCTCGTCATATTATTAAGTGTTTAAACCTGTGCTGAAAACCTGTTCATGCGGGAGCTTCCGATAACAAAATTATCTAGGGTTTAGCTCAATTAAATCGGTTTCCTTAGTATAGTGGTTATTACGTACGCCTGACATGCAAAAGGTCACCGGTTCGAAACCGAGAGGAAACAGTTCCATTGTTTTGAGATATACAAAGTTAATGTTTAAATTCTCCTGCTTTACTATCAAGCAGCAGCGTCTACTTGGCACCCCGCCACCTCTTCAACCGATAGCCTCGTCATATTATTAAGTGTTTAAACCTGCGCTGAAAACCTGTTAATGCGGGAGCTTCTGCTGACAACATTTTCCAGGGTTTTGTTCAAACTAACTGGTGTCCGTAGTGTAGTGGTTATCACGTTCGCCTAACAGGCGAAAGGTCCCCGGTTCGAGACCGGGCGGAAACATGGTGATAGTATTTGTGATTAGCGCTCGTAGTTGAGAGCATAGACTGTATGAAAGTTAAACTCAAACTCTAGTTGTGAGAAGTTCTTAGAAGTGTCTGGGTGTCAACCTCCTTTCCTGATTTGCCTAGCGTTACTGAATCTTCTACGTGCACCTCTCCAGCATGGACTTCTGGGGTAACCGTCTCATCCTGGATCGTCTAGCATGCAATGCACGGTTCGTAGGCCATTGGCATGTCGTGGCGGGCTTTGGCCGCAGTCGTTACGACTTTACAATTGAGGCCTAGCGTGCTAGCATTGTTCACCGCTGTAGCAGATGGGCGAATGGATGTTTAGGATAATATGTTTCAAATATGTATGATATAACCACTTACATTCACACCTGACCACTCTGACGGGATTCTGATGGGTTGCCAGATTTTCCGTTTATGTGTTTCCGTAGTGTAGTGGTTATCACGTTCGCCTCACACGCGAAAGGTCCCCGGTTCGAAACCGGGCGGAAACAGCATTACTTTTTTGAGGTATACAAAGTTAATGTTTAAATTCTCCTGCTTTACTATCAAGAAGCTGTTCGTGAAGAGTCTATCTTGAACAGAACCTTCAGCAGCGTCTACTTGGCACCACGCCACCTCTTGAACCGATAGCCTCGTCATATTATTAAGTATTTAAACCAACGCGGAAAACCTGTTCATGCGGGTGCTTCTAAAGACAATTTTTTCTAGGTTTTTTTTCAAACTCACAGGTTTCCGTAGTGTAGTGGTTATCACGTTCGCCTTACACGCGAAAGGTCCCCGGTTCAAGACCGGGCGGAAACAGCATTACTTACAAATTTAATGTTTAAATTCTCCTGCTTTACTATCAAGCATCTATTCTGGAAAAGTCTGACTTGGCACCCCGCCACCTCTTCAACCGATAGCCTCGTCATATTATTAAGTGTTTAAACCTGTGCTGAAAACCTGTTCATGCGGGAGCTTCCGATAACAAAATTATCTAGGGTTTAGCTCAATTAAATCGGTTTCCTTAGTATAGTGGTTATTACGTACGCCTGACATGCAAAAGGTCACCGGTTCGAAACCGAGAGGAAACAGTTTCATTGTTTTGAGATATACAAAGTTAATGTTTAAATTCTCCTGCTTTACTATCAAGCAGCAGCGTCTACTTGGCACCCCGCCACCTCTTCAACCGATAGCCTCGTCATATTATTAAGTGTTTAAACCTGCGCTGAAAACCTGTTAATGCGGGAGCTTCTGCTGACAACATTTTCCAGGGTTTTGGTCAAACTAACTGGTTTCCGTAGTGTAGTGGTTATCACGTTCGCCTAACATGCGAAAGGTCCCCGGTTCGAGACCGGGCGGAAACATGGTGATAGTATTTGTGTTTAGCGCTCGTAGTTGAGAGCATAGACTGTATGAAAGTTAAACTCAAACTCTAGTTGTGAGAAGTTCTTAGAAGTGTCTGGGTGTCAACCTCCTTTCCTGATTTGCCTAGCGTTACTGAATCTTCTACGTGCACCTCTCCAGCATGGACTTCTGGGGTAACCGTCTCATCCTGGATCGTCTAGCATGCAATGCACGGTTCGTAGGCCATTGGCATGTCGTGGCGGGCTTTGGCCGCAGTCGTTACGACTTTACAATTGAGGCCTAGCGTGCTGGCATTGTTCACCGCTGTAGCAGATGGGCGAATGGATGTTTAGGATAATATGTTTCAAATATGTATGATATAACCACTTACATTCACACCTGACCACTCTGACGGGATTCTGATGGGTTGCCAGATTATCCGTATATGTGTTTCCGTAGTGTAGTGGTTATCACGTTCGCCTCACACGCGAAAGGTCCCCGGTTCGAAACCGGGCGGAAACAGCATTACTTATTTGAGGTATACAAAGTTAATGTTTAAATTCTCCTGCTTTACTATCAAGAAGCTGTTCGTGAAGAGTCTATCTTGAACAGAACCTTCAGCAGCGTCTACTTGGCACCACGCCACCTCTTGAAGCGATAGCCTCGTCATATTATTAAGTATTTAAACCAACGCGGAAAACCTGTTCATGCGGGTGCTTCTAATGACAATTTTTTCTAGGTTTTTTTTCAAACTCACAGGTTTCCGTAGTGTAGTGGTTATCACGTTCGCCTTACACGCGAAAGGTCCCCGGTTCAAGACCGGGCGGAAACAGCATTACTTACAAATGTAATGTTTAAATTCTCCTGCTTTACTATCAAGCATCTATTCTGGAAAAGTCTGACTTGGCACCCCGCCACCTCTTCAACCGATAGCCTCGTCATATTATTAAGTGTTTAAACCTGTGCTGAAAACCTGTTCATGCGGGAGCTTCCGATAACAAAATTATCTAGGGTTTAGCTCAATTAAATCGGTTTCCTTAGTATAGTGGTTATTACGTACGCCTGACATGCAAAAGGTCACCGGTTCGAAACCGAGAGGAAACAGTTTCATTGTTTTGAGATATACAAAGTTAATGTTTAAATTCTCCTGCTTTACTATCAAGCAGCAGCGTCTACTTGGCACCCCGCCACCTCTTCAACCGATAGCCTCGTCATATTATTAAGTGTTTAAACCTGCGCTGAAAACCTGTTAATGCGGGAGCTTCTGCTGACAACATTTTCCAGGGTTTTGGTCAAACTAACTGGTTTCCGTAGTGTAGTGGTTATCACGTTCGCCTCACACGCGAAAGGTCCCCGGTTCGAGACCGGGCGGAAACATGGTGATAGTATTTGTGTTTAGCGCTCGTAGTTGAGAGCATAGACTGTATGAAAGTTAAACTCAAACTCTAGTTGTGAGAAGTTCTTAGAAGTGTCTGGGTGTCAACCTCCTTTCCTGATTTGCCTAGCGTTACTGAATCTTCTACGTGCACCTCTCCAGCATGGACTTCTGGGGTAACCGTCTCATCCTGGATCGTCTAGCATGCAATGCACGGTTCGTAGGCCATTGGCATGTCGTGGCGGGTTTTGGCCGCAGTCGTTACGACTTTACAATTGAGGCCTAGCGTGCTGGCATTGTTCACCGCTGTAGCAGATGGGCGAATGGATGTTTAGGATAATATGTTTCAAATATGAATGATATAACCACTTACATTCACACCTGACCACTCTGACGGGATTCTGATGGGTTGCCAGATTATCCGTATATGTGTTTCCGTAGTGTAGTGGTTATCACGTTCGCCTCACACGCGAAAGGTCCCCGGTTCGAAACCGGGCGGAAACAGCATTACTTTTTTGAGGTATACAAAGTTAATGTTTAAATTCTCCTGCTTTACTATCAAGAAGCTGTTCGTGAAGAGTCTATCTTGAACAGAACCTTCAGCAGCGTCTACTTGGCACCACGCCACCTCTTGAACCGATAGCCTCGTCATATTATTAAGTATTTAAACCAACGCGGAAAACCTGTTCATGCGGGTGCTTCTAATGACAATTTTTTCTAGGTTTTTTTTCAAACTCACAGGTTTCCGTAGTGTAGTGGTTATCACGTTCGCCTTACACGCGAAAGGTCCCCGGTTCAAGACCGGGCGGAAACAGCATTACTTACAAATTTAATGTTTAAATTCTCCTGCTTTACTATCAAGCATCTATTCTGGAAAAGTCTGTCTGGAACAGGACCTTCAGCAGTGACGACTGGGCACCACGTCACCTCTTAAACCGATAGCCTCATCATATTATTAAGTGTTTAAACCTGTGCTGAAAACCTGTTCATGCGGGAGCTTCCGATAACAAAATTATCTAGGGTTTTGCTCAATTAAACCGGTTTCCTTAGTATAGTGGTTATTACGTACGCCTGACATGCAAAAGGTCACCGGTTCGAAACCGAGCGGAAACAGTTTCATTGTTTTGAGATATACAAAGTTAATGTTTAAATTCTCCTGCTTTACTATCAAGCAGCTATTCGGGAAAAGTCTATCTGGAACAGAACCTTCAGCAGCGTCTACTTGGCACCCCGCCACCTCTTCAACCGATAGCCTCGTCATATTATTAAGTGTTTAAACCTGCGCTGAAAACCTGTTAATGCGGGAGCTTCTGCTGACAACATTTTCCAGGGTTTTGGTCAATCTAACTGGTTTCCGTAGTGTAGTGGTTATCACGTTCGCCTAACACGCGAAAGGTCCCCGGTTCGAGACCGGGCGGAAACATGGCGATAGTATTTGTGTTTAGCGCTCGTAGTTGAGAGCATAGACTGTATGAAAGTTAAACTCAAACTCTAGTTGTGAGAAGTTCTTAGAAGTGTCTGGGTGTCAACCTCCTTTCCTGATTTGCCTAGCGTTACTGAATCTTCTACGTGCACCTCTCCAGCATGGACTTCTGGGGTAACCGTCTCATCCTGGATCGTCTAGCATGCAATGCACGGTTCGTAGGCCATTGGCATGTCGTGGCGGGCTTTGGCCGCAGTCGTTACGACTTTACAATTGAGGCCTAGCGTGCTGGCATTGTTCACCGCTGTAGCAGATGGGCGAATGGATGTTTAGGATAATATGTTTCAAATATGAATGATATAACCACTTACATTCACACCTGACCACTCTGACGGGATTCTGATGGGTTGCCAGATTATCCGTATATGTGTTTCCGTAGTGTAGTGGTTATCACGTTCGCCTCACACGCGAAAGGTCCCCGGTTCGAGACCGGGCGGAAACATGGTGATAGTATTTGTGTTTAGCGCTCGTAGTTGAGAGCATAGACTGTATGAAAGTTAAACTCAAACTCTAGTTGTGAGAAGTTCTCAGAAGTGTCTGGGTGTCAACCTCCTTTCCTGATTTGCCTAGCGTTACTGAATCTTCTACGTGCACCTCTCCAGCATGGACTTCTGGGGTAACCGTCTCATCCTGGATCGTCTAGCATGCAATGCACGGTTCGTCGGCCATTGGCATGTCGTGGCGGGCTTTGGCCGCAGTCGTTACGACTTTACAATTGAGGCCTAGCGTGCTGGCATTGTTCACCGCTGTAGCAGATGGGCGAATGGATGTTTAGGATAATATGTTTCAAATATGTATGATATAACCACTTACATTCACACCTGACCACTCTGACGGGATTCTGATGGGTTGCCAGATTATCCGTATATGTGTTTCCGTAGTGTAGTGGTTATCACGTTCGCCTCACACGCGAAAGGTCCCCGGTTCGAAACCGGGCTGAAACAGCATTACTTTTTTGAGGTATACAAAGTTAATGTTTAAATTCTCCTGCTTTACTATCAAGAAGCTGTTCGTGAAGAGTCTATCTTGAACAGAACCTTCAGCAGCGTCTACTTGGCACCACGCCACCTCTTGAACCGATAGCCTCGTCATATTATTAAGTATTTAAACCAACGCGGAAAACCTGTTCATGCGGGTGCTTCTAATGACAATTTTTTCTAGGTTTTTTTTCAAACTCACAGGTTTCCGTAGTGTAGTGGTTATCACGTTCGCCTTACACGCGAAAGGTCCCCGGTTCAAGACCGGGCGGAAACAGCATTACTTACAAATTTAATGTTTAAATTCTCCTGCTTTACTATCAAGCATCTATTCTGGAAAAGTCTGACTTGGCACCCCGCCACCTCTTCAACCGATAGCCTCGTCATATTATTAAGTGTTTAAACCTGTGCTGAAAACCTGTTCATGCGGGAGCTTCCGATAACAAAATTATCTAGGGTTTAGCTCAATTAAATCGGTTTCCTTAGTATAGTGGTTATTACGTACGCCTGACATGCAAAAGGTCACCGGTTCGAAACCGAGAGGAAACAGTTTCATTGTTTTGAGATATACAAAGTTAATGTTTAAATTCTCCTGCTTTACTATCAAGCAGCAGCGTCTACTTGGCACCCCGCCACCTCTTCAACCGATAGCCTCGTCATATTATTAAGTGTTTAAACCTGCGCTGAAAACCTGTTAATGCGGGAGCTTCTGCTGACAACATTTTCCAGGGTTTTGGTCAAACTAACTGGTTTCCGTAGTGTAGTGGTTATCACGTTCGCCTAACATGCGAAAGGTCCCCGGTTCGAGACCGGGCGGAAACATGGTGATAGTATTTGTGTTTAGCGCTCGTAGTTGAGAGCATAGACTGTATGAAAGTTAAACTCAAACTCTAGTTGTGAGAAGTTCTTAGAAGTGTCTGGGTGTCAACCTCCTTTCCTGATTTGCCTAGCGTTACTGAATCTTCTACGTGCACCTCTCCAGCATGGACTTCTGGGGTAACCGTCTCATCCTGGATCGTCTAGCATGCAATGCACGGTTCGTAGGCCATTGGCATGTCGTGGCGGGCTTTGGCCGCAGTCGTTACGACTTTACAATTGAGGCCTAGCGTGCTGGCATTGTTCACCGCTGTAGCAGATGGGCGAATGGATGTTTAGGATAATATGTTTCAAATATGTATGATATAACCACTTACATTCACACCTGACCACTCTGACGGGATTCTGATGGGTTGCCAGATTATCCGTATATGTGTTTCCGTAGTGTAGTGGTTATCACGTTCGCCTCACACGCGAAAGGTCCCCGGTTCGAAACCGGGCGGAAACAGCATTACTTATTTGAGGTATACAAAGTTAATGTTTAAATTCTCCTGCTTTACTATCAAGAAGCTGTTCGTGAAGAGTCTATCTTGAACAGAACCTTCAGCAGCGTCTACTTGGCACCACGCCACCTCTTGAAGCGATAGGCTCGTCATATTATTAAGTATTTAAACCAACGCGGAAAACCTGTTCATGCGGGTGCTTCTAATGACAATTTTTTCTAGGTTTTTTTTCAAACTCACAGGTTTCCGTAGTGTAGTGGTTATCACGTTCGCCTTACACGCGAAAGGTCCCCGGTTCAAGACCGGGCGGAAACAGCATTACTTACAAATGTAATGTTTAAATTCTCCTGCTTTACTATCAAGCATCTATTCTGGAAAAGTCTGACTTGGCACCCCGCCACCTCTTCAACCGATAGCCTCGTCATATTATTAAGTGTTTAAACCTGTGCTGAAAACCTGTTCATGCGGGAGCTTCCGATAACAAAATTATCTAGGGTTTAGCTCAATTAAATCGGTTTCCTTAGTATAGTGGTTATTACGTACGCCTGACATGCAAAAGGTCACCGGTTCGAAACCGAGAGGAAACAGTTTCATTGTTTTGAGATATACAAAGTTAATGTTTAAATTCTCCTGCTTTACTATCAAGCAGCAGCGTCTACTTGGCACCCCGCCACCTCTTCAACCGATAGCCTCGTCATATTATTAAGTGTTTAAACCTGCGCTGAAAACCTGTTAATGCGGGAGCTTCTGCTGACAACATTTTCCAGGGTTTTTGTCAAACTAACTGGTTTCCGTAGTGTAGTGGTTATCACGTTCGCCTCACACGTGAAAGGTCCCCGGTTCGAGACCGGGCGGAAACATGGTGATAGTATTTGTGTTTAGCGCTCGTAGTTGAGAGCATAGACTGTATGAAAGTTAAACTCAAACTCTAGTTGTGAGAAGTTCTTAGAAGTGTCTGGGTGTCAACCTCCTTTCCTGATTTGCCTAGCGTTACTGAATCTTCTACGTGCACCTCTCCAGCATGGACTTCTGGGGTAACCGTCTCATCCTGGATCGTCTAGCATGCAATGCACGGTTCGTAGGCCATTGGCATGTCGTGGCGGGCTTTGGCCGCAGTCGTTACGACTTTACAATTGAGGCCTAGCGTGCTGGCATTGTTCACCGCTGTAGCAGATGGGCGAATGGATGTTTAGGATAATATGTTTCAAATATGAATGATATAACCACTTACATTCACACCTGACCACTCTGACGGGATTCTGATGGGTTGCCAGATTATCCGTATATGTGTTTCCGTAGTGTAGTGGTTATCACGTTCGCCTCACACGGGAAAGGTCCCCGGTTCGAAACCGGGCGGAAACAGCATTACTTTTTTGAGGTATACAAAGTTAATGTTTAAATTCTCCTGCTTTACTATCAAGAAGCTGTTCGTGAAGAGTCTATCTTGAACAGAACCTTCAGCAGCGTCTACTTGGCACCACGCCACCTCTTGAACCGATAGCCTCGTCATATTATTAAGTATTTAAACCAACGCGGAAAACCTGTTCATGCGGGTGCTTCTAATGACAATTTTTTCTAGGTTTTTTTTCAAACTCACAGGTTTCCGTAGTGTAGTGGTTATCACGTTCGCCTTACACGCGAAAGGTCCCCGGTTCAAGACCGGGCGGAAACAGCATTACTTACAAATTTAATGTTTAAATTCTCCTGCTTTACTATCAAGCATCTATTCTGGAAAAGTCTGACTTGGCACCCCGCCACCTCTTCAACCGATAGCCTCGTCATATTATTAAGTGTTTAAACCTGTGCTGAAAACCTGTTCATGCGGGAGCTTCCGATAACAAAATTATCTAGGGTTTAGCTCAATTAAATCGGTTTCCTTAGTATAGTGGTTATTACGTACGCCTGACATGCAAAAGGTCACCGGTTCGAAACCGAGAGGAAACAGTTCCATTGTTTTGAGATATACAAAGTTAATGTTTAAATTCTCCTGCTTTACTATCAAGCAGCAGCGTCTACTTGGCACCCCGCCACCTCTTCAACCGATAGCCTCGTCATATTATTAAGTGTTTAAACCTGCGCTGAAAACCTGTTAATGCGGGAGCTTCTGCTGACAACATTTTCCAGGGTTTTGTTCAAACTAACTGGTGTCCGTAGTGTAGTGGTTATCACGTTCGCCTAACAGGCGAAAGGTCCCCGGTTCGAGACCGGGCGGAAACATGGTGATAGTATTTGTGATTAGCGCTCGTAGTTGAGAGCATAGACTGTATGAAAGTTAAACTCAAACTCTAGTTGTGAGAAGTTCTTAGAAGTGTCTGGGTGTCAACCTCCTTTCCTGATTTGCCTAGCGTTACTGAATCTTCTACGTGCACCTCTCCAGCATGGACTTCTGGGGTAACCGTCTCATCCTGGATCGTCTAGCATGCAATGCACGGTTCGTAGGCCATTGGCATGTCGTGGCGGGCTTTGGCCGCAGTCGTTACGACTTTACAATTGAGGCCTAGCGTGCTAGCATTGTTCACCGCTGTAGCAGATGGGCGAATGGATGTTTAGGATAATATGTTTCAAATATGTATGATATAACCACTTACATTCACACCTGACCACTCTGACGGGATTCTGATGGGTTGCCAGATTTTCCGTTTATGTGTTTCCGTAGTGTAGTGGTTATCACGTTCGCCTCACACGCGAAAGGTCCCCGGTTCGAAACCGGGCGGAAACAGCATTACTTTTTTGAGGTATACAAAGTTAATGTTTAAATTCTCCTGCTTTACTATCAAGAAGCTGTTCGTGAAGAGTCTATCTTGAACAGAACCTTCAGCAGCGTCTACTTGGCACCACGCCACCTCTTGAACCGATAGCCTCGTCATATTATTAAGTATTTAAACCAACGCGGAAAACCTGTTCATGCGGGTGCTTCTAAAGACAATTTTTTCTAGGTTTTTTTTCAAACTCACAGGTTTCCGTAGTGTAGTGGTTATCACGTTCGCCTTACACGCGAAAGGTCCCCGGTTCAAGACCGGGCGGAAACAGCATTACTTACAAATTTAATGTTTAAATTCTCCTGCTTTACTATCAAGCATCTATTCTGGAAAAGTCTGACTTGGCACCCCGCCACCTCTTCAACCGATAGCCTCGTCATATTATTAAGTGTTTAAACCTGTGCTGAAAACCTGTTCATGCGGGAGCTTCCGATAACAAAATTATCTAGGGTTTAGCTCAATTAAATCGGTTTCCTTAGTATAGTGGTTATTACGTACGCCTGACATGCAAAAGGTCACCGGTTCGAAACCGAGAGGAAACAGTTTCATTGTTTTGAGATATACAAAGTTAATGTTTAAATTCTCCTGCTTTACTATCAAGCAGCAGCGTCTACTTGGCACCCCGCCACCTCTTCAACCGATAGCCTCGTCATATTATTAAGTGTTTAAACCTGCGCTGAAAACCTGTTAATGCGGGAGCTTCTGCTGACAACATTTTCCAGGGTTTTGGTCAAACTAACTGGTTTCCGTAGTGTAGTGGTTATCACGTTCGCCTAACATGCGAAAGGTCCCCGGTTCGAGACCGGGCGGAAACATGGTGATAGTATTTGTGTTTAGCGCTCGTAGTTGAGAGCATAGACTGTATGAAAGTTAAACTCAAACTCTAGTTGTGAGAAGTTCTTAGAAGTGTCTGGGTGTCAACCTCCTTTCCTGATTTGCCTAGCGTTACTGAATCTTCTACGTGCACCTCTCCAGCATGGACTTCTGGGGTAACCGTCTCATCCTGGATCGTCTAGCATGCAATGCACGGTTCGTAGGCCATTGGCATGTCGTGGCGGGCTTTGGCCGCAGTCGTTACGACTTTACAATTGAGGCCTAGCGTGCTGGCATTGTTCACCGCTGTAGCAGATGGGCGAATGGATGTTTAGGATAATATGTTTCAAATATGTATGATATAACCACTTACATTCACACCTGACCACTCTGACGGGATTCTGATGGGTTGCCAGATTATCCGTATATGTGTTTCCGTAGTGTAGTGGTTATCACGTTCGCCTCACACGCGAAAGGTCCCCGGTTCGAAACCGGGCGGAAACAGCATTACTTATTTGAGGTATACAAAGTTAATGTTTAAATTCTCCTGCTTTACTATCAAGAAGCTGTTCGTGAAGAGTCTATCTTGAACAGAACCTTCAGCAGCGTCTACTTGGCACCACGCCACCTCTTGAAGCGATAGCCTCGTCATATTATTAAGTATTTAAACCAACGCGGAAAACCTGTTCATGCGGGTGCTTCTAATGACAATTTTTTCTAGGTTTTTTTTCAAACTCACAGGTTTCCGTAGTGTAGTGGTTATCACGTTCGCCTTACACGCGAAAGGTCCCCGGTTCAAGACCGGGCGGAAACAGCATTACTTACAAATGTAATGTTTAAATTCTCCTGCTTTACTATCAAGCATCTATTCTGGAAAAGTCTGACTTGGCACCCCGCCACCTCTTCAACCGATAGCCTCGTCATATTATTAAGTGTTTAAACCTGTGCTGAAAACCTGTTCATGCGGGAGCTTCCGATAACAAAATTATCTAGGGTTTAGCTCAATTAAATCGGTTTCCTTAGTATAGTGGTTATTACGTACGCCTGACATGCAAAAGGTCACCGGTTCGAAACCGAGAGGAAACAGTTTCATTGTTTTGAGATATACAAAGTTAATGTTTAAATTCTCCTGCTTTACTATCAAGCAGCAGCGTCTACTTGGCACCCCGCCACCTCTTCAACCGATAGCCTCGTCATATTATTAAGTGTTTAAACCTGCGCTGAAAACCTGTTAATGCGGGAGCTTCTGCTGACAACATTTTCCAGGGTTTTGGTCAAACTAACTGGTTTCCGTAGTGTAGTGGTTATCACGTTCGCCTCACACGCGAAAGGTCCCCGGTTCGAGACCGGGCGGAAACATGGTGATAGTATTTGTGTTTAGCGCTCGTAGTTGAGAGCATAGACTGTATGAAAGTTAAACTCAAACTCTAGTTGTGAGAAGTTCTTAGAAGTGTCTGGGTGTCAACCTCCTTTCCTGATTTGCCTAGCGTTACTGAATCTTCTACGTGCACCTCTCCAGCATGGACTTCTGGGGTAACCGTCTCATCCTGGATCGTCTAGCATGCAATGCACGGTTCGTAGGCCATTGGCATGTCGTGGCGGGTTTTGGCCGCAGTCGTTACGACTTTACAATTGAGGCCTAGCGTGCTGGCATTGTTCACCGCTGTAGCAGATGGGCGAATGGATGTTTAGGATAATATGTTTCAAATATGAATGATATAACCACTTACATTCACACCTGACCACTCTGACGGGATTCTGATGGGTTGCCAGATTATCCGTATATGTGTTTCCGTAGTGTAGTGGTTATCACGTTCGCCTCACACGCGAAAGGTCCCCGGTTCGAAACCGGGCGGAAACAGCATTACTTTTTTGAGGTATACAAAGTTAATGTTTAAATTCTCCTGCTTTACTATCAAGAAGCTGTTCGTGAAGAGTCTATCTTGAACAGAACCTTCAGCAGCGTCTACTTGGCACCACGCCACCTCTTGAACCGATAGCCTCGTCATATTATTAAGTATTTAAACCAACGCGGAAAACCTGTTCATGCGGGTGCTTCTAATGACAATTTTTTCTAGGTTTTTTTTCAAACTCACAGGTTTCCGTAGTGTAGTGGTTATCACGTTCGCCTTACACGCGAAAGGTCCCCGGTTCAAGACCGGGCGGAAACAGCATTACTTACAAATTTAATGTTTAAATTCTCCTGCTTTACTATCAAGCATCTATTCTGGAAAAGTCTGTCTGGAACAGGACCTTCAGCAGTGACGACTGGGCACCACGTCACCTCTTAAACCGATAGCCTCATCATATTATTAAGTGTTTAAACCTGTGCTGAAAACCTGTTCATGCGGGAGCTTCCGATAACAAAATTATCTAGGGTTTTGCTCAATTAAACCGGTTTCCTTAGTATAGTGGTTATTACGTACGCCTGACATGCAAAAGGTCACCGGTTCGAAACCGAGCGGAAACAGTTTCATTGTTTTGAGATATACAAAGTTAATGTTTAAATTCTCCTGCTTTACTATCAAGCAGCTATTCGGGAAAAGTCTATCTGGAACAGAACCTTCAGCAGCGTCTACTTGGCACCCCGCCACCTCTTCAACCGATAGCCTCGTCATATTATTAAGTGTTTAAACCTGCGCTGAAAACCTGTTAATGCGGGAGCTTCTGCTGACAACATTTTCCAGGGTTTTGGTCAATCTAACTGGTTTCCGTAGTGTAGTGGTTATCACGTTCGCCTAACACGCGAAAGGTCCCCGGTTCGAGACCGGGCGGAAACATGGCGATAGTATTTGTGTTTAGCGCTCGTAGTTGAGAGCATAGACTGTATGAAAGTTAAACTCAAACTCTAGTTGTGAGAAGTTCTTAGAAGTGTCTGGGTGTCAACCTCCTTTCCTGATTTGCCTAGCGTTACTGAATCTTCTACGTGCACCTCTCCAGCATGGACTTCTGGGGTAACCGTCTCATCCTGGATCGTCTAGCATGCAATGCACGGTTCGTAGGCCATTGGCATGTCGTGGCGGGCTTTGGCCGCAGTCGTTACGACTTTACAATTGAGGCCTAGCGTGCTGGCATTGTTCACCGCTGTAGCAGATGGGCGAATGGATGTTTAGGATAATATGTTTCAAATATGAATGATATAACCACTTACATTCACACCTGACCACTCTGACGGGATTCTGATGGGTTGCCAGATTATCCGTATATGTGTTTCCGTAGTGTAGTGGTTATCACGTTCGCCTCACACGCGAAAGGTCCCCGGTTCGAGACCGGGCGGAAACATGGTGATAGTATTTGTGTTTAGCGCTCGTAGTTGAGAGCATAGACTGTATGAAAGTTAAACTCAAACTCTAGTTGTGAGAAGTTCTCAGAAGTGTCTGGGTGTCAACCTCCTTTCCTGATTTGCCTAGCGTTACTGAATCTTCTACGTGCACCTCTCCAGCATGGACTTCTGGGGTAACCGTCTCATCCTGGATCGTCTAGCATGCAATGCACGGTTCGTCGGCCATTGGCATGTCGTGGCGGGCTTTGGCCGCAGTCGTTACGACTTTACAATTGAGGCCTAGCGTGCTGGCATTGTTCACCGCTGTAGCAGATGGGCGAATGGATGTTTAGGATAATATGTTTCAAATATGTATGATATAACCACTTACATTCACACCTGACCACTCTGACGGGATTCTGATGGGTTGCCAGATTATCCGTATATGTGTTTCCGTAGTGTAGTGGTTATCACGTTCGCCTCACACGCGAAAGGTCCCCGGTTCGAAACCGGGCTGAAACAGCATTACTTTTTTGAGGTATACAAAGTTAATGTTTAAATTCTCCTGCTTTACTATCAAGAAGCTGTTCGTGAAGAGTCTATCTTGAACAGAACCTTCAGCAGCGTCTACTTGGCACCACGCCACCTCTTGAACCGATAGCCTCGTCATATTATTAAGTATTTAAACCAACGCGGAAAACCTGTTCATGCGGGTGCTTCTAATGACAATTTTTTCTAGGTTTTTTTTCAAACTCACAGGTTTCCGTAGTGTAGTGGTTATCACGTTCGCCTTACACGCGAAAGGTCCCCGGTTCAAGACCGGGCGGAAACAGCATTACTTACAAATTTAATGTTTAAATTCTCCTGCTTTACTATCAAGCATCTATTCTGGAAAAGTCTGACTTGGCACCCCGCCACCTCTTCAACCGATAGCCTCGTCATATTATTAAGTGTTTAAACCTGTGCTGAAAACCTGTTCATGCGGGAGCTTCCGATAACAAAATTATCTAGGGTTTAGCTCAATTAAATCGGTTTCCTTAGTATAGTGGTTATTACGTACGCCTGACATGCAAAAGGTCACCGGTTCGAAACCGAGAGGAAACAGTTTCATTGTTTTGAGATATACAAAGTTAATGTTTAAATTCTCCTGCTTTACTATCAAGCAGCAGCGTCTACTTGGCACCCCGCCACCTCTTCAACCGATAGCCTCGTCATATTATTAAGTGTTTAAACCTGCGCTGAAAACCTGTTAATGCGGGAGCTTCTGCTGACAACATTTTCCAGGGTTTTGGTCAAACTAACTGGTTTCCGTAGTGTAGTGGTTATCACGTTCGCCTAACATGCGAAAGGTCCCCGGTTCGAGACCGGGCGGAAACATGGTGATAGTATTTGTGTTTAGCGCTCGTAGTTGAGAGCATAGACTGTATGAAAGTTAAACTCAAACTCTAGTTGTGAGAAGTTCTTAGAAGTGTCTGGGTGTCAACCTCCTTTCCTGATTTGCCTAGCGTTACTGAATCTTCTACGTGCACCTCTCCAGCATGGACTTCTGGGGTAACCGTCTCATCCTGGATCGTCTAGCATGCAATGCACGGTTCGTAGGCCATTGGCATGTCGTGGCGGGCTTTGGCCGCAGTCGTTACGACTTTACAATTGAGGCCTAGCGTGCTGGCATTGTTCACCGCTGTAGCAGATGGGCGAATGGATGTTTAGGATAATATGTTTCAAATATGTATGATATAACCACTTACATTCACACCTGACCACTCTGACGGGATTCTGATGGGTTGCCAGATTATCCGTATATGTGTTTCCGTAGTGTAGTGGTTATCACGTTCGCCTCACACGCGAAAGGTCCCCGGTTCGAAACCGGGCGGAAACAGCATTACTTATTTGAGGTATACAAAGTTAATGTTTAAATTCTCCTGCTTTACTATCAAGAAGCTGTTCGTGAAGAGTCTATCTTGAACAGAACCTTCAGCAGCGTCTACTTGGCACCACGCCACCTCTTGAAGCGATAGGCTCGTCATATTATTAAGTATTTAAACCAACGCGGAAAACCTGTTCATGCGGGTGCTTCTAATGACAATTTTTTCTAGGTTTTTTTTCAAACTCACAGGTTTCCGTAGTGTAGTGGTTATCACGTTCGCCTTACACGCGAAAGGTCCCCGGTTCAAGACCGGGCGGAAACAGCATTACTTACAAATGTAATGTTTAAATTCTCCTGCTTTACTATCAAGCATCTATTCTGGAAAAGTCTGACTTGGCACCCCGCCACCTCTTCAACCGATAGCCTCGTCATATTATTAAGTGTTTAAACCTGTGCTGAAAACCTGTTCATGCGGGAGCTTCCGATAACAAAATTATCTAGGGTTTAGCTCAATTAAATCGGTTTCCTTAGTATAGTGGTTATTACGTACGCCTGACATGCAAAAGGTCACCGGTTCGAAACCGAGAGGAAACAGTTTCATTGTTTTGAGATATACAAAGTTAATGTTTAAATTCTCCTGCTTTACTATCAAGCAGCAGCGTCTACTTGGCACCCCGCCACCTCTTCAACCGATAGCCTCGTCATATTATTAAGTGTTTAAACCTGCGCTGAAAACCTGTTAATGCGGGAGCTTCTGCTGACAACATTTTCCAGGGTTTTTGTCAAACTAACTGGTTTCCGTAGTGTAGTGGTTATCACGTTCGCCTCACACGCGAAAGGTCCCCGGTTCGAGACCGGGCGGAAACATGGTGATAGTATTTGTGTTTAGCGCTCGTAGTTGAGAGCATAGACTGTATGAAAGTTAAACTCAAACTCTAGTTGTGAGAAGTTCTTAGAAGTGTCTGGGTGTCAACCTCCTTTCCTGATTTGCCTAGCGTTACTGAATCTTCTACGTGCACCTCTCCAGCATGGACTTCTGGGGTAACCGTCTCATCCTGGATCGTCTAGCATGCAATGCACGGTTCGTAGGCCATTGGCATGTCGTGGCGGGCTTTGGCCGCAGTCGTTACGACTTTACAATTGAGGCCTAGCGTGCTGGCATTGTTCACCGCTGTAGCAGATGGGCGAATGGATGTTTAGGATAATATGTTTCAAATATGAATGATATAACCACTTACATTCACACCTGACCACTCTGACGGGATTCTGATGGGTTGCCAGATTATCCGTATATGTGTTTCCGTAGTGTAGTGGTTATCACGTTCGCCTCACACGGGAAAGGTCCCCGGTTCGAAACCGGGCGGAAACAGCATTACTTTTTTGAGGTATACAAAGTTAATGTTTAAATTCTCCTGCTTTACTATCAAGAAGCTGTTCGTGAAGAGTCTATCTTGAACAGAACCTTCAGCAGCGTCTACTTGGCACCACGCCACCTCTTGAACCGATAGCCTCGTCATATTATTAAGTATTTAAACCAACGCGGAAAACCTGTTCATGCGGGTGCTTCTAATGACAATTTTTTCTAGGTTTTTTTTCAAACTCACAGGTTTCCGTAGTGTAGTGGTTATCACGTTCGCCTTACACGCGAAAGGTCCCCGGTTCAAGACCGGGCGGAAACAGCATTACTTACAAATTTAATGTTTAAATTCTCCTGCTTTACTATCAAGCATCTATTCTGGAAAAGTCTGACTTGGCACCCCGCCACCTCTTCAACCGATAGCCTCGTCATATTATTAAGTGTTTAAACCTGTGCTGAAAACCTGTTCATGCGGGAGCTTCCGATAACAAAATTATCTAGGGTTTAGCTCAAATAAATCGGTTTCCTTAGTATAGTGGTTATTACGTACGCCTGACATGCAAAAGGTCACCGGTTCGAAACCGAGAGGAAACAGTTCCATTGTTTTGAGATATACAAAGTTAATGTTTAAATTCTCCTGCTTTACTATCAAGCAGCAGCGTCTACTTGGCACCCCGCCACCTCTTCAACCGATAGCCTCGTCATATTATTAAGTGTTTAAACCTGCGCTGAAAACCTGTTAATGCGGGAGCTTCTGCTGACAACATTTTCCAGGGTTTTGTTCAAACTAACTGGTGTCCGTAGTGTAGTGGTTATCACGTTCGCCTAACAGGCGAAAGGTCCCCGGTTCGAGACCGGGCGGAAACATGGTGATAGTATTTGTGATTAGCGCTCGTAGTTGAGAGCATAGACTGTATGAAAGTTAAACTCAAACTCTAGTTGTGAGAAGTTCTTAGAAGTGTCTGGGTGTCAACCTCCTTTCCTGATTTGCCTAGCGTTACTGAATCTTCTACGTGCACCTCTCCAGCATGGACTTCTGGGGTAACCGTCTCATCCTGGATCGTCTAGCATGCAATGCACGGTTCGTAGGCCATTGGCATGTCGTGGCGGGCTTTGGCCGCAGTCGTTACGACTTTACAATTGAGGCCTAGCGTGCTAGCATTGTTCACCGCTGTAGCAGATGGGCGAATGGATGTTTAGGATAATATGTTTCAAATATGTATGATATAACCACTTACATTCACACCTGACCACTCTGACGGGATTCTGATGGGTTGCCAGATTTTCCGTTTATGTGTTTCCGTAGTGTAGTGGTTATCACGTTCGCCTCACACGCGAAAGGTCCCCGGTTCGAAACCGGGCGGAAACAGCATTACTTTTTTGAGGTATACAAAGTTAATGTTTAAATTCTCCTGCTTTACTATCAAGAAGCTGTTCGTGAAGAGTCTATCTTGAACAGAACCTTCAGCAGCGTCTACTTGGCACCACGCCACCTCTTGAACCGATAGCCTCGTCATATTATTAAGTATTTAAACCAACGCGGAAAACCTGTTCATGCGGGTGCTTCTAAAGACAATTTTTTCTAGGTTTTTTTTCAAACTCACAGGTTTCCGTAGTGTAGTGGTTATCACGTTCGCCTTACACGCGAAAGGTCCCCGGTTCAAGACCGGGCGGAAACAGCATTACTTACAAATTTAATGTTTAAATTCTCCTGCTTTACTATCAAGCATCTATTCTGGAAAAGTCTGACTTGGCACCCCGCCACCTCTTCAACCGATAGCCTCGTCATATTATTAAGTGTTTAAACCTGTGCTGAAAACCTGTTCATGCGGGAGCTTCCGATAACAAAATTATCTAGGGTTTAGCTCAATTAAATCGGTTTCCTTAGTATAGTGGTTATTACGTACGCCTGACATGCAAAAGGTCACCGGTTCGAAACCGAGAGGAAACAGTTTCATTGTTTTGAGATATACAAAGTTAATGTTTAAATTCTCCTGCTTTACTATCAAGCAGCAGCGTCTACTTGGCACCCCGCCACCTCTTCAACCGATAGCCTCGTCATATTATTAAGTGTTTAAACCTGCGCTGAAAACCTGTTAATGCGGGAGCTTCTGCTGACAACATTTTCCAGGGTTTTGGTCAAACTAACTGGTTTCCGTAGTGTAGTGGTTATCACGTTCGCCTAACATGCGAAAGGTCCCCGGTTCGAGACCGGGCGGAAACATGGTGATAGTATTTGTGTTTAGCGCTCGTAGTTGAGAGCATAGACTGTATGAAAGTTAAACTCAAACTCTAGTTGTGAGAAGTTCTTAGAAGTGTCTGGGTGTCAACCTCCTTTCCTGATTTGCCTAGCGTTACTGAATCTTCTACGTGCACCTCTCCAGCATGGACTTCTGGGGTAACCGTCTCATCCTGGATCGTCTAGCATGCAATGCACGGTTCGTAGGCCATTGGCATGTCGTGGCGGGCTTTGGCCGCAGTCGTTACGACTTTACAATTGAGGCCTAGCGTGCTGGCATTGTTCACCGCTGTAGCAGATGGGCGAATGGATGTTTAGGATAATATGTTTCAAATATGTATGATATAACCACTTACATTCACACCTGACCACTCTGACGGGATTCTGATGGGTTGCCAGATTATCCGTATATGTGTTTCCGTAGTGTAGTGGTTATCACGTTCGCCTCACACGCGAAAGGTCCCCGGTTCGAAACCGGGCGGAAACAGCATTACTTATTTGAGGTATACAAAGTTAATGTTTAAATTCTCCTGCTTTACTATCAAGAAGCTGTTCGTGAAGAGTCTATCTTGAACAGAACCTTCAGCAGCGTCTACTTGGCACCACGCCACCTCTTGAAGCGATAGCCTCGTCATATTATTAAGTATTTAAACCAACGCGGAAAACCTGTTCATGCGGGTGCTTCTAATGACAATTTTTTCTAGGTTTTTTTTCAAACTCACAGGTTTCCGTAGTGTAGTGGTTATCACGTTCGCCTTACACGCGAAAGGTCCCCGGTTCAAGACCGGGCGGAAACAGCATTACTTACAAATGTAATGTTTAAATTCTCCTGCTTTACTATCAAGCATCTATTCTGGAAAAGTCTGACTTGGCACCCCGCCACCTCTTCAACCGATAGCCTCGTCATATTATTAAGTGTTTAAACCTGTGCTGAAAACCTGTTCATGCGGGAGCTTCCGATAACAAAATTATCTAGGGTTTAGCTCAATTAAATCGGTTTCCTTAGTATAGTGGTTATTACGTACGCCTGACATGCAAAAGGTCACCGGTTCGAAACCGAGAGGAAACAGTTTCATTGTTTTGAGATATACAAAGTTAATGTTTAAATTCTCCTGCTTTACTATCAAGCAGCAGCGTCTACTTGGCACCCCGCCACCTCTTCAACCGATAGCCTCGTCATATTATTAAGTGTTTAAACCTGCGCTGAAAACCTGTTAATGCGGGAGCTTCTGCTGACAACATTTTCCAGGGTTTTGGTCAAACTAACTGGTTTCCGTAGTGTAGTGGTTATCACGTTCGCCTCACACGCGAAAGGTCCCCGGTTCGAGACCGGGCGGAAACATGGTGATAGTATTTGTGTTTAGCGCTCGTAGTTGAGAGCATAGACTGTATGAAAGTTAAACTCAAACTCTAGTTGTGAGAAGTTCTTAGAAGTGTCTGGGTGTCAACCTCCTTTCCTGATTTGCCTAGCGTTACTGAATCTTCTACGTGCACCTCTCCAGCATGGACTTCTGGGGTAACCGTCTCATCCTGGATCGTCTAGCATGCAATGCACGGTTCGTAGGCCATTGGCATGTCGTGGCGGGTTTTGGCCGCAGTCGTTACGACTTTACAATTGAGGCCTAGCGTGCTGGCATTGTTCACCGCTGTAGCAGATGGGCGAATGGATGTTTAGGATAATATGTTTCAAATATGAATGATATAACCACTTACATTCACACCTGACCACTCTGACGGGATTCTGATGGGTTGCCAGATTATCCGTATATGTGTTTCCGTAGTGTAGTGGTTATCACGTTCGCCTCACACGCGAAAGGTCCCCGGTTCGAAACCGGGCGGAAACAGCATTACTTTTTTGAGGTATACAAAGTTAATGTTTAAATTCTCCTGCTTTACTATCAAGAAGCTGTTCGTGAAGAGTCTATCTTGAACAGAACCTTCAGCAGCGTCTACTTGGCACCACGCCACCTCTTGAACCGATAGCCTCGTCATATTATTAAGTATTTAAACCAACGCGGAAAACCTGTTCATGCGGGTGCTTCTAATGACAATTTTTTCTAGGTTTTTTTTCAAACTCACAGGTTTCCGTAGTGTAGTGGTTATCACGTTCGCCTTACACGCGAAAGGTCCCCGGTTCAAGACCGGGCGGAAACAGCATTACTTACAAATTTAATGTTTAAATTCTCCTGCTTTACTATCAAGCATCTATTCTGGAAAAGTCTGTCTGGAACAGGACCTTCAGCAGTGACGACTGGGCACCACGTCACCTCTTAAACCGATAGCCTCATCATATTATTAAGTGTTTAAACCTGTGCTGAAAACCTGTTCATGCGGGAGCTTCCGATAACAAAATTATCTAGGGTTTTGCTCAATTAAACCGGTTTCCTTAGTATAGTGGTTATTACGTACGCCTGACATGCAAAAGGTCACCGGTTCGAAACCGAGCGGAAACAGTTTCATTGTTTTGAGATATACAAAGTTAATGTTTAAATTCTCCTGCTTTACTATCAAGCAGCTATTCGGGAAAAGTCTATCTGGAACAGAACCTTCAGCAGCGTCTACTTGGCACCCCGCCACCTCTTCAACCGATAGCCTCGTCATATTATTAAGTGTTTAAACCTGCGCTGAAAACCTGTTAATGCGGGAGCTTCTGCTGACAACATTTTCCAGGGTTTTGGTCAATCTAACTGGTTTCCGTAGTGTAGTGGTTATCACGTTCGCCTAACACGCGAAAGGTCCCCGGTTCGAGACCGGGCGGAAACATGGCGATAGTATTTGTGTTTAGCGCTCGTAGTTGAGAGCATAGACTGTATGAAAGTTAAACTCAAACTCTAGTTGTGAGAAGTTCTTAGAAGTGTCTGGGTGTCAACCTCCTTTCCTGATTTGCCTAGCGTTACTGAATCTTCTACGTGCACCTCTCCAGCATGGACTTCTGGGGTAACCGTCTCATCCTGGATCGTCTAGCATGCAATGCACGGTTCGTAGGCCATTGGCATGTCGTGGCGGGCTTTGGCCGCAGTCGTTACGACTTTACAATTGAGGCCTAGCGTGCTGGCATTGTTCACCGCTGTAGCAGATGGGCGAATGGATGTTTAGGATAATATGTTTCAAATATGAATGATATAACCACTTACATTCACACCTGACCACTCTGACGGGATTCTGATGGGTTGCCAGATTATCCGTATATGTGTTTCCGTAGTGTAGTGGTTATCACGTTCGCCTCACACGCGAAAGGTCCCCGGTTCGAGACCGGGCGGAAACATGGTGATAGTATTTGTGTTTAGCGCTCGTAGTTGAGAGCATAGACTGTATGAAAGTTAAACTCAAACTCTAGTTGTGAGAAGTTCTCAGAAGTGTCTGGGTGTCAACCTCCTTTCCTGATTTGCCTAGCGTTACTGAATCTTCTACGTGCACCTCTCCAGCATGGACTTCTGGGGTAACCGTCTCATCCTGGATCGTCTAGCATGCAATGCACGGTTCGTCGGCCATTGGCATGTCGTGGCGGGCTTTGGCCGCAGTCGTTACGACTTTACAATTGAGGCCTAGCGTGCTGGCATTGTTCACCGCTGTAGCAGATGGGCGAATGGATGTTTAGGATAATATGTTTCAAATATGTATGATATAACCACTTACATTCACACCTGACCACTCTGACGGGATTCTGATGGGTTGCCAGATTATCCGTATATGTGTTTCCGTAGTGTAGTGGTTATCACGTTCGCCTCACACGCGAAAGGTCCCCGGTTCGAAACCGGGCTGAAACAGCATTACTTTTTTGAGGTATACAAAGTTAATGTTTAAATTCTCCTGCTTTACTATCAAGAAGCTGTTCGTGAAGAGTCTATCTTGAACAGAACCTTCAGCAGCGTCTACTTGGCACCACGCCACCTCTTGAACCGATAGCCTCGTCATATTATTAAGTATTTAAACCAACGCGGAAAACCTGTTCATGCGGGTGCTTCTAATGACAATTTTTTCTAGGTTTTTTTTCAAACTCACAGGTTTCCGTAGTGTAGTGGTTATCACGTTCGCCTTACACGCGAAAGGTCCCCGGTTCAAGACACCACGTCACCTCTTAAACCGATAGCCTCATCATATTATTAAGTGTTTAAACCTGTGCTGAAAACCTGTTCATGCGGGAGCTTCCGATAACAAAATTATCTAGGGTTTTGCTCAATTAAACCGGTTTCCTTAGTATAGTGGTTATTACGTACGCCTGACATGCAAAAGGTCACCGGTTCGAAACCGAGCGGAAACAGTTTCATTGTTTTGAGATATACAAAGTTAATGTTTAAATTCTCCTGCTTTACTATCAAGCAGCTATTCGGGAAAAGTCTATCTGGAACAGAACCTTCAGCAGCGTCTACTTGGCACCCCGCCACCTCTTCAACCGATAGCCTCGTCATATTATTAAGTGTTTAAACCTGCGCTGAAAACCTGTTAATGCGGGAGCTTCTGCTGACAACATTTTCCAGGGTTTTGGTCAAACTAACTGGTTTCCGTAGTGTAGTGGTTATCACGTTCGCCTAACACGCGAAAGGTCCCCGGTTCGAGACCGGGCGAAAACATGGCGATAGTATTTGTGTTTAGCGCTCGTAGTTGAGAGCATAGACTGTATGAAAGTTAAACTCAAACTCTAGTTGTGAGAAGTTCTTAGAAGTGTCTGGGTGTCAACCTCCTTTCCTGATTTGCCTAGCGTTACTGAATCTTCTACGTGCACCTCTCCAGCATGGACTTCTGGGGTAACCGTCTCATCCTGGATCGTCTAGCATGCAATGCACGGTTCGTAGGCCATTGGCATGTCGTGGCGGGCTTTGGCCGCAGTCGTTACGACTTTACAATTGAGGCCTAGCGTGCTGGCATTGTTCACCGCTGTAGCAGATGGGCGAATGGATGTTTAGGATAATATGTTTCAAATATGAATGATATAACCACTTACATTCACACCTGACCACTCTGACGGGATTCTGATGGGTTGCCAGATTATCCGTATATGTGTTTCCGTAGTGTAGTGGTTATCACGTTCGCCTCACACGCGTAAGGTCCCCGGTTCGAGACCGGGCGGAAACATGGTGATAGTATTTGTGTTTAGCGCTCGTAGTTGAGAGCATTGACTGTATGAAAGTTAAACTCAAACTCTAGTTGTGAGAAGTTCTTAGAAGTGTCTGGGTGTCAACCTCCTTTCCTGATTTGCCTAGCGTTACTGAATCTTCTACGTGCACCTCTCCAGCATGGACTTCTGGGGTAACCGTCTCATCCTGGATCGTCTAGCATGCAATGCACGGTTCGTAGGCCATTGGCATGTCGTGGCGGGCTTTGGCCGCAGTCGTTACGACTTTACAATTGAGGCCTAGCGTGCTAGCATTGTTCACCGCTGTAGCAGATGGGCGAATGGATGTTTAGGATAATATGTTTCAAATATGTATGATATAACCACTTACATTCACACCTGACCACTCTGACGGGATTCTGATGGGTTGCCAGATTATCCGTATATGTGTTTCCGTAGTGTAGTGGTTATCACGTTCGCCTCACACGCGAAAGGTCCCCGGTTCGAAACCGGGCGGAAACAGCATTACTATTTTGAGGTATACAAAGTTAATGTTTAAATTCTCCTGCTTTACTATCAAGAAGCTGTTCGTGAAGAGTCTATCTTGAACAGAACCTTCAGCAGCGTCTACTTGGCACCACGCCACCTCTTGAACCGATAGCCTCGTCATATTATTAAGTATTTAAACCAACGCGGAAAACCTGTTCATGCGGGTGCTTCTAATGACAATTTTTTCTAGGTTTTTTTTCAAACTCACAGGTTTCCGTAGTGTAGTGGTTATCACGTTCGCCTTACACGCGAAAGGTCCCCGGTTCAAGACCGGGCGGAAACAGCATTACTTACAAATTTAATGTTTAAATTCTCCTGCTTTACTATCAAGCATCTATTCTGGAAAAGTCTGTCTGGAACAGGACCTTCAGCAGTGACGACTGGGCACCACGTCACCTCTTAAACCGATAGCCTCATCATATTATTAAGTGTTTAAACCTGTGCTGAAAACCTGTTCATGCGGGAGCTTCCGATAACAAAATTATCTAGGGTTTTGCTCAATTAAACCGGTTTCCTTAGTATAGTGGTTATTACGTACGCCTGACATGCAAAAGGTCACCGGTTCGAAACCGAGCGGAAACAGTTTCATTGTTTTGAGATATACAAAGTTAATGTTTAAATTCTCCTGCTTTACTATCAAGCAGCTATTCGGGAAAAGTCTATCTGGAACAGAACCTTCAGCAGCGTCTACTTGGCACCCCGCCACCTCTTCAACCGATAGCCTCGTCATATTATTAAGTGTTTAAACCTGCGCTGAAAACCTGTTAATGCGGGAGCTTCTGCTGACAACATTTTCCAGGGTTTTGGTCAATCTAACTGGTTTCCGTAGTGTAGTGGTTATCACGTTCGCCTAACACGCGAAAGGTCCCCGGTTCGAGACCGGGCGGAAACATGGCGATAGTATTTGTGTTTAGCGCTCGTAGTTGAGAGCATAGACTGTATGAAAGTTAAACTCAAACTCTAGTTGTGAGAAGTTCTTAGAAGTGTCTGGGTGTCAACCTCCTTTCCTGATTTGCCTAGCGTTACTGAATCTTCTACGTGCACCTCTCCAGCATGGACTTCTGGGGTAACCGTCTCATCCTGGATCGTCTAGCATGCAATGCACGGTTCGTAGGCCATTGGCATGTCGTGGCGGGCTTTGGCCGCAGTCGTTACGACTTTACAATTGAGGCCTAGCGTGCTGGCATTGTTCACCGCTGTAGCAGATGGGCGAATGGATGTTTAGGATAATATGTTTCAAATATGAATGATATAACCACTTACATTCACACCTGACCACTCTGACGGGATTCTGATGGGTTGCCAGATTATCCGTATATGTGTTTCCGTAGTGTAGTGGTTATCACGTTCGCCTCACACGCGAAAGGTCCCCGGTTCGAGACCGGGCGGAAACATGGTGATAGTATTTGTGTTTAGCGCTCGTAGTTGAGAGCATAGACTGTATGAAAGTTAAACTCAAACTCTAGTTGTGAGAAGTTCTCAGAAGTGTCTGGGTGTCAACCTCCTTTCCTGATTTGCCTAGCGTTACTGAATCTTCTACGTGCACCTCTCCAGCATGGACTTCTGGGGTAACCGTCTCATCCTGGATCGTCTAGCATGCAATGCACGGTTCGTCGGCCATTGGCATGTCGTGGCGGGCTTTGGCCGCAGTCGTTACGACTTTACAATTGAGGCCTAGCGTGCTGGCATTGTTCACCGCTGTAGCAGATGGGCGAATGGATGTTTAGGATAATATGTTTCAAATATGTATGATATAACCACTTACATTCACACCTGACCACTCTGACGGGATTCTGATGGGTTGCCAGATTATCCGTATATGTGTTTCCGTAGTGTAGTGGTTATCACGTTCGCCTCACACGCGAAAGGTCCCCGGTTCGAAACCGGGCTGAAACAGCATTACTTTTTTGAGGTATACAAAGTTAATGTTTAAATTCTCCTGCTTTACTATCAAGAAGCTGTTCGTGAAGAGTCTATCTTGAACAGAACCTTCAGCAGCGTCTACTTGGCACCACGCCACCTCTTGAACCGATAGCCTCGTCATATTATTAAGTATTTAAACCAACGCGGAAAACCTGTTCATGCGGGTGCTTCTAATGACAATTTTTTCTAGGTTTTTTTTCAAACTCACAGGTTTCCGTAGTGTAGTGGTTATCACGTTCGCCTTACACGCGAAAGGTCCCCGGTTCAAGACCGGGCGGAAACAGCATTACTTACAAATTTAATGTTTAAATTCTCCTGCTTTACTATCAAGCATCTATTCTGGAAAAGTCTGACTTGGCACCCCGCCACCTCTTCAACCGATAGCCTCGTCATATTATTAAGTGTTTAAACCTGTGCTGAAAACCTGTTCATGCGGGAGCTTCCGATAACAAAATTATCTAGGGTTTAGCTCAATTAAATCGGTTTCCTTAGTATAGTGGTTATTACGTACGCCTGACATGCAAAAGGTCACCGGTTCGAAACCGAGAGGAAACAGTTTCATTGTTTTGAGATATACAAAGTTAATGTTTAAATTCTCCTGCTTTACTATCAAGCAGCAGCGTCTACTTGGCACCCCGCCACCTCTTCAACCGATAGCCTCGTCATATTATTAAGTGTTTAAACCTGCGCTGAAAACCTGTTAATGCGGGAGCTTCTGCTGACAACATTTTCCAGGGTTTTGGTCAAACTAACTGGTTTCCGTAGTGTAGTGGTTATCACGTTCGCCTAACATGCGAAAGGTCCCCGGTTCGAGACCGGGCGAAAACATGGCGATAGTATTTGTGTTTAGCGCTCGTAGTTGAGAGCATAGACTGTATGAAAGTTAAACTCAAACTCTAGTTGTGAGAAGTTCTTAGAAGTGTCTGGGTGTCAACCTCCTTTCCTGATTTGCCTAGCGTTACTGAATCTTCTACGTGCACCTCTCCAGCATGGACTTCTGGGGTAACCGTCTCATCCTGGATCGTCTAGCATGCAATGCACGGTTCGTAGGCCATTGGCATGTCGTGGCGGGCTTTGGCCGCAGTCGTTACGACTTTACAATTGAGGCCTAGCGTGCTAGCATTGTTCACCGCTGTAGCAGATGGGCGAATGGATGTTTAGGATAATATGTTTCAAATATGTATGATATAACCACTTACATTCACACCTGACCACTCTGACGGGATTCTGATGGGTTGCCAGATTATCCGTATATGTGTTTCCGTAGTGTAGTGGTTATCACGTTCGCCACACACGCGAAAGGTCCCCGGTTCGAAACCGGGCGGAAACAGCATTACTATTTTGAGGTATACAAAGTTAATGTTTAAATTCTCCTGCTTTACTATCAAGAAGCTGTTCGTGAAGAGTCTATCTTGAACAGAACCTTCAGCAGCGTCTACTTGGCACCACGCCACCTCTTGAACCGATAGCCTCGTCATATTATTAAGTATTTAAACCAACGCGGAAAACCTGTTCATGCGGGTGCTTCTAATGACAATTTTTTCTAGGTTTTTTTTCAAACTCACAGGTTTCCGTAGTGTAGTGGTTATCACGTTTGCCTTTCACGCGAAAGGTCCCCGATTCAAGACCGGGCGGAAACAGCATTACTTACAAATTTAATGTTTAAATTCTCCTGCTTTACTATCAAGCATCTATTCTGGAAAAGTCTGACTTGGCACCCCGCCACCTCTTCAACCGATAGCCTCGTCATATTATTAAGTGTTTAAACCTGTGCTGAAAACCTGTTCATGCGGGAGCTTCCGATAACAAAATTATCTAGGGTTTAGCTCAATTAAATCGGTTTCCTTAGTATAGTGGTTATTACGTACGCCTGACATGCAAAAGGTCACCGGTTCGAAACCGAGAGGAAACAGTTTCATTGTTTTGAGATATACAAAGTTAATGTTTAAATTCTCCTGCTTTACTATCAAGCAGCAGCGTCTACTTGGCACCCCGCCACCTCTACAACCGATAGCCTCGTCATATTATTAAGTGTTTAAACCTGCGCTGAAAACCTGTTAATGCGGGAGCTTCTGCTGACAACATTTTCCAGGGTTTGGGTCAAACTAACTGGTTTCCGTAGTGTAGTGGTTATCACGTTCGCCTCACACGCGAAAGGTCCCCGGTTCGAGACCGGGCGGAAACATGGTGATAGTATTTGTGTTTAGCGCTCGTAGTTGAGAGCATAGACTGTATGAAAGTTAAACTCAAACTCTAGTTGTGAGAAGTTCTTAGAAGTGTCTGGGTGTCAACCTCCTTTCCTGATTTGCCTAGCGTTACTGAATCTTCTACGTGCACCTCTCCAGCATGGACTCCTGGGGTAACCGTCTCATCCTGGATCGTCTAGCATGCAATGCACGGTTCGTAGGCCATTGGCATGTCGTGGCGGGCTTTGGCCGCAGTCGTTACGACTTTACAATTGAGGCCTAGCGTGCTGGCATTGTTCACCGCTGTAGCAGATGGGCGAATGGATGTTTAGGATAATATGTTTCAAATATGAATGATATAACCACTTACATTCACACCTGACCACTCTGACGGGATTCTGATGGGTTGCCAGATTATCCGTATATGTGTTTCCGTAGTGTAGTGGTTATCACGTTCGCCTCACACGCGAAAGGTCCCCGGTTCGAAACCGGGCGGAAACAGCATTACTTTTTTGAGGTATACAAAGTTAATGTTTAAATTCTCCTGCTTTACTATCAAGAAGCTGTTCGTGAAGAGTCTATCTTGAACAGAACCTTCAGCAGCGTCTACTTGGCACCACGCCACCTCTTGAACCGATAGCCTCGTCATATTATTAAGTATTTAAACCAACGCGGAAAACCTGTTCATGCGGGTGCTTCTAATGACAATTTTTTCTAGGTTTTTTTTCAAACTCACAGGTTTCCGTAGTGTAGTGGTTATCACGTTCGCCTTACACGCGAAAGGTCCCCGGTTCAAGACCGGGCGGAAACAGCATTACTTACAAATTTAATGTTTAAATTCTCCTGCTTTACTATCAAGCATCTATTCTGGAAAAGTCTGTCTGGAACAGGACCTTCAGCAGTGACGACTGGGCACCACGTCACCTCTTAAACCGATAGCCTCATCATATTATTAAGTGTTTAAACCTGTGCTGAAAACCTGTTCATGCGGGAGCTTCCGATAACAAAATTATCTAGGGTTTTGCTCAATTAAACCGGTTTCCTTAGTATAGTGGTTATTACGTACGCCTGACATGCAAAAGGTCACCGGTTCGAAACCGAGCGGAAACAGTTTCATTGTTTTGAGATATACAAAGTTAATGTTTAAATTCTCCTGCTTTACTATCAAGCAGCTATTCGGGAAAAGTCTATCTGGAACAGAACCTTCAGCAGCGTCTACTTGGCACCCCGCCACCTCTTCAACCGATAGCCTCGTCATATTATTAAGTGTTTAAACCTGCGCTGAAAACCTGTTAATGCGGGAGCTTCTGCTGACAACATTTTCCAGGGTTTTGGTCAATCTAACTGGTTTCCGTAGTGTAGTGGTTATCACGTTCGCCTAACACGCGAAAGGTCCCCGGTTCGAGACCGGGCGGAAACATGGTGATAGTATTTGTGTTTAGCGCTCGTAGTTGAGAGCATAGACTGTATGAAAGTTAAACTCAAACTCTAGTTGTGAGAAGTTCTTAGAAGTGTCTGGGTGTCAACCTCCTTTCCTGATTTGCCTAGCGTTACTGAATCTTCTACGTGCACCTCTCCAGCATGGACTTCTGGGGTAACCGTCTCATCCTGGATCGTCTAGCATGCAATGCACGGTTCGTAGGCCATTGGCATGTCGTGGCGGGCTTTGGCCGCAGTCGTTACGACTTTACAATTGAGGCCTAGCGTGCTAGCATTGTTCACCGCTGTAGCAGATGGGCGAATGGATGTTTAGGATAATATGTTTCAAATATGTATGATATAACCACTTACATTCACACCTGACCACTCTGACGGGATTCTGATGGGTTGCCAGATTATCCGTATATGTGTTTCCGTAGTGTAGTGGTTATCACGTTCGCCACACACGCGAAAGGTCCCCGGTTCGAAACCGGGCGGAAACAGCATTACTATTTTGAGGTATACAAAGTTAATGTTTAAATTCTCCTGCTTTACTATCAAGAAGCTGTTCGTGAAGAGTCTATCTTGAACAGAACCTTCAGCAGCGTCTACTTGGCACCACGCCACCTCTTGAACCGATAGCCTCGTCATATTATTAAGTATTTAAACCAACGCGGAAAACCTGTTCATGCGGGTGCTTCTAATGACAATTTTTTCTAGGTTTTTTTTCAAACTCACAGGTTTCCGTAGTGTAGTGGTTATCACGTTTGCCTTTCACGCGAAAGGTCCCCGATTCAAGACCGGGCGGAAACAGCATTACTTACAAATTTAATGTTTAAATTCTCCTGCTTTACTATCAAGCATCTATTCTGGAAAAGTCTGACTTGGCACCCCGCCACCTCTTCAACCGATAGCCTCGTCATATTATTAAGTGTTTAAACCTGTGCTGAAAACCTGTTCATGCGGGAGCTTCCGATAACAAAATTATCTAGGGTTTAGCTCAATTAAATCGGTTTCCTTAGTATAGTGGTTATTACGTACGCCTGACATGCAAAAGGTCACCGGTTCGAAACCGAGAGGAAACAGTTTCATTGTTTTGAGATATACAAAGTTAATGTTTAAATTCTCCTGCTTTACTATCAAGCAGCAGCGTCTACTTGGCACCCCGCCACCTCTACAACCGATAGCCTCGTCATATTATTAAGTGTTTAAACCTGCGCTGAAAACCTGTTAATGCGGGAGCTTCTGCTGACAACATTTTCCAGGGTTTGGGTCAAACTAACTGGTTTCCGTAGTGTAGTGGTTATCACGTTCGCCTCACACGCGAAAGGTCCCCGGTTCGAGACCGGGCGGAAACATGGTGATAGTATTTGTGTTTAGCGCTCGTAGTTGAGAGCATAGACTGTATGAAAGTTAAACTCAAACTCTAGTTGTGAGAAGTTCTTAGAAGTGTCTGGGTGTCAACCTCCTTTCCTGATTTGCCTAGCGTTACTGAATCTTCTACGTGCACCTCTCCAGCATGGACTCCTGGGGTAACCGTCTCATCCTGGATCGTCTAGCATGCAATGCACGGTTCGTAGGCCATTGGCATGTCGTGGCGGGCTTTGGCCGCAGTCGTTACGACTTTACAATTGAGGCCTAGCGTGCTGGCATTGTTCACCGCTGTAGCAGATGGGCGAATGGATGTTTAGGATAATATGTTTCAAATATGAATGATATAACCACTTACATTCACACCTGACCACTCTGACGGGATTCTGATGGGTTGCCAGATTATCCGTATATGTGTTTCCGTAGTGTAGTGGTTATCACGTTCGCCTCACACGCGAAAGGTCCCCGGTTCGAAACCGGGCGGAAACAGCATTACTTTTTTGAGGTATACAAAGTTAATGTTTAAATTCTCCTGCTTTACTATCAAGAAGCTGTTCGTGAAGAGTCTATCTTGAACAGAACCTTCAGCAGCGTCTACTTGGCACCACGCCACCTCTTGAACCGATAGCCTCGTCATATTATTAAGTATTTAAACCAACGCGGAAAACCTGTTCATGCGGGTGCTTCTAATGACAATTTTTTCTAGGTTTTTTTTCAAACTCACAGGTTTCCGTAGTGTAGTGGTTATCACGTTCGCCTTACACGCGAAAGGTCCCCGGTTCAAGACCGGGCGGAAACAGCATTACTTACAAATTTAATGTTTAAATTCTCCTGCTTTACTATCAAGCATCTATTCTGGAAAAGTCTGTCTGGAACAGGACCTTCAGCAGTGACGACTGGGCACCACGTCACCTCTTAAACCGATAGCCTCATCATATTATTAAGTGTTTAAACCTGTGCTGAAAACCTGTTCATGCGGGAGCTTCCGATAACAAAATTATCTAGGGTTTTGCTCAATTAAACCGGTTTCCTTAGTATAGTGGTTATTACGTACGCCTGACATGCAAAAGGTCACCGGTTCGAAACCGAGCGGAAACAGTTTCATTGTTTTGAGATATACAAAGTTAATGTTTAAATTCTCCTGCTTTACTATCAAGCAGCTATTCGGGAAAAGTCTATCTGGAACAGAACCTTCAGCAGCGTCTACTTGGCACCCCGCCACCTCTTCAACCGATAGCCTCGTCATATTATTAAGTGTTTAAACCTGCGCTGAAAACCTGTTAATGCGGGAGCTTCTGCTGACAACATTTTCCAGGGTTTTGGTCAATCTAACTGGTTTCCGTAGTGTAGTGGTTATCACGTTCGCCTAACACGCGAAAGGTCCCCGGTTCGAGACCGGGCGGAAACATGGTGATAGTATTTGTGTTTAGCGCTCGTAGTTGAGAGCATAGACTGTATGAAAGTTAAACTCAAACTCTAGTTGTGAGAAGTTCTTAGAAGTGTCTGGGTGTCAACCTCCTTTCCTGATTTGCCTAGCGTTACTGAATCTTCTACGTGCACCTCTCCAGCATGGACTTCTGGGGTAACCGTCTCATCCTGGATCGTCTAGCATGCAATGCACGGTTCGTAGGCCATTGGCATGTCGTGGCGGGCTTTGGCCGCAGTCGTTACGACTTTACAATTGAGGCCTAGCGTGCTGGCATTGTTCACCGCTGTAGCAGATGGGCGAATGGATGTTTAGGATAATATGTTTCAAATATGAATGATATAACCACTTACATTCACACCTGACCACTCTGACGGGATTCTGATGGGTTGCCAGATTATCCGTATATGTGTTTCCGTAGTGTAGTGGTTATCACGTTCGCCTCACACGCGAAAGGTCCCCGGTTCGAGACCGGGCGGAAACATGGTGATAGTATTTGTGTTTAGCGCTCGTAGTTGAGAGCATAGACTGTATGAAAGTTAAACTCAAACTCTAGTTGTGAGAAGTTCTCAGAAGTGTCTGGGTGTCAACCTCCTTTCCTGATTTGCCTAGCGTTACTGAATCTTCTACATGCACCTCTCCAGCATGGACTTCTGGGGTAACCGTCTCATCCTGGATCGTCTTGCATGCAATGCACGGTTCGTCGGCCATTGGCATGTCGTGGCGGGCTTTGGCCGCAGTCGTTACGACTTTACAATTGAGGCCTAGCGTGCTGGCATTGTTCACCGCTGTAGCAGATGGGCGAATGGATGTTTAGGATAATATGTTTCAAATATGTATGATATAACCACTTACATTCACACCTGACCACTCTGACGGGATTCTGATGGGTTGCCAGATTATCCGTATATGTGTTTCCGTAGTGTAGTGGTTATCACGTTCGCCTCACACGTGAAAGGTCCCCGGTTCGAAACCGGGCGGAAACAGCATTACTTTTTTGAGGTATACAAAGTTAATGTTTAAATTCTCCTGCTTTACTATCAAGAAGCTGTTCGTGAAGAGTCTATCTTGAACAGAACCTTCAGCAGCGTCTACTTGGCACCACGCCACCTCTTGAACCGATAGCCTCGTCATATTATTAAGTATTTAAACCAACGCGGAAAACCTGTTCATGCGGGTGCTTCTAATGACAATTTTTTCTAGGTTTTTTTTCAAACTCACAGGTTTCCGTAGTGTAGTGGTTATCACGTTCGCCTTACACGCGAAAGGTCCCCGGTTCAAGACCGGGCGGAAACAGCATTACTTACAAATTTAATGTTTAAATTCTCCTGCTTTACTATCAAGCATCTATTCTGGAAAAGTCTGTCTGGAACAGGACCTTCAGCAGTGACGACTGGGCACCACGTCACCTCTTAAACCGATAGCCTCATCATATTATTAAGTGTTTAAACCTGTGCTGAAAACCTGTTCATGCGGGAGCTTCCGATAACAAAATTATCTAGGGTTTTGCTCAATTAAACCGGTTTCCTTAGTATAGTGGTTATTACGTACGCCTGACATGCAAAAGGTCACCGGTTCGAAACCGAGCGGAAACAGTTTCATTGTATTGAGATATACAAAGTTAATGTTTAAATTCTCCTGCTTTACTATCAAGCAGCTATTCGGGAAAAGTCTATCTGGAACAGAACCTTCAGCAGCGTCTACTTGGCACCCCGCCACCTCTTCAACCGATAGCCTCGTCATATTATTAAGTGTTTAAACCTGCGCTGAAAACCTGTTAATGCGGGAGCTTCTGCTGACAACATTTTCCAGGGTTTTGGTCAATCTAACTGGTTTCCGTAGTGTAGTGGTTATCACGTTCGCCTAACACGCGAAAGGTCCCCGGTTCGAGACCGGGCGGAAACATGGTGATAGGATTTGTGTTTAGCGCTCGTAGTTGAGAGCATAGACTGTATGAAAGTTAAACTCAAACTCTAGTTGTGAGAAGTTCTTAGAAGTGTCTGGGTGTCAACCTCCTTTCCTGATTTGCCTAGCGTTACTGAATCTTCTACGTGCACCTCTCCAGCATGGACTTCTGGGGTAACCGTCTCATCCTGGATCGTCTAGCATGCAATGCACGGTTCGTAGGCCATTGGCATGTCGTGGCGGGCTTTGGCCGCAGTCGTTACGACTTTACAATTGAGGCCTAGCGTGCTGGCATTGTTCACCGCTGTAGCAGATGGGCGAATGGATGTTTAGGATAATATGTTTCAAATATGAATGATATAACCACTTACATTCACACCTGACCACTCTGACGGGATTCTGATGGGTTGCCAGATTATCCGTATATGTGTTTCCGTAGTGTAGTGGTTATCACGTTCGCCTCACACGCGAAAGGTCCCCGGTTCGAGACCGGGCGGAAACATGGTGATAGTATTTGTGTTTAGCGCTCGTAGTTGAGAGCATAGACTGTATGAAAGTTAAACTCAAACTCTAGTTGTGAGAAGTTCTCAGAAGTGTCTGGGTGTCAACCTGATTTGCCTAGCGTTACTGAATCTTCTACGTGCACCTCTCCAGCATGGACTTCTGGGGTAACCGTCTCATCCTGGATCGTCTAGCATGCAATGCACGGTTCGTCGGCCATTGGCATGTCGTGGCGGGCTTTGGCCGCAGTCGTTACGACTTTACAATTGAGGCCTAGCGTGCTGGCATTGTTCACCGCTGTAGCAGATGGGCGAATGGATGTTTAGGATAATATGTTTCAAATATGTATGATATAACCACTTACATTCACACCTGACCACTCTGACGGGATTCTGATGGGTTGCCAGATTATCTGTATATGTGTTTCCGTAGTGTAGTGGTTATCACGTTCGCCTCACACGCGAAAGGTCCCCGGTTCGAAACCGGGCGGAAACAGCATTACTTTTTTGAGGTATACAAAGTTAATGTTTAAATTCTCCTGCTTTACTATCAAGAAGCTGTTCGTGAAGAGTCTATCTTGAACAGAACCTTCAGCAGCGTCTACTTGGCACCACGCCACCTCTTGAACCGATAGCCTCGTCATATTATTAAGTATTTAAACCAACGCGGAAAACCTGTTCATGCGGGTGCTTCTAATGACAATTTTTTCTAGGTTTTTTTTCAAACTCACAGGTTTCCGTAGTGTAGTGGTTATCACGTTCGCCTTACACGCGAAAGGTCCCCGGTTCAAGACCGGGCGGAAACAGCATTACTTACAAATTTAATGTTTAAATTCTCCTGCTTTACTATCAAGCATCTATTCTGGAAAAGTCTGTCTGGAACAGGACCTTCAGCAGTGACGACTGGGCACCACGTCACCTCTTAAACCGATAGCCTCATCATATTATTAAGTGTTTAAACCTGTGCTGAAAACCTGTTCATGCGGGAGCTTCCGATAACAAAATTATCTAGGGTTTTGCTCAATTAAACCGGTTTCCTTAGTATAGTGGTTATTACGTACGCCTGACATGCAAAAGGTCACCGGTTCGAAACCGAGCGGAAACAGTTTCATTGTTTTGAGATATACAAAGTTAATGTTTAAATTCTCCTGCTTTACTATCAAGCAGCTATTCGGGAAAAGTCTATCTGGAACAGAACCTTCAGCAGCGTCTACTTGGCACCCCGCCACCTCTTCAACCGATAGCCTCGTCATATTATTAAGTGTTTAAACCTGCGCTGAAAACCTGTTAATGCGGGAGCTTCTGCTGACAACATTTTCCAGGGTTTTGGTCAATCTAACTGGTTTCCGTAGTGTAGTGGTTATCACGTTCGCCAAACACGCGAAAGGTCCCCGGTTCGAGACCGGGCGGAAACATGGTGATAGTATTTGTGTTTAGCGCTCGTAGTTGAGAGCATAGACTGTATGAAAGTTAAACTCAAACTCTAGTTGTGAGAAGTTCTTAGAAGTGTCTGGGTGTCAACCTCCTTTCCTGATTTGCCTAGCGTTACTGAATCTTCTACGTGCACCTCTCCAGCATGGACTTCTGGGGTAACCGTCTCATCCTGGATCGTCTAGCATGCAATGCACGGTTCGTAGGCCATTGGCATGTCGTGGCGGGCTTTGGCCGCAGTCGTTACGACTTTACAATTGAGGCCTAGCGTGCTAGCATTGTTCACCGCTGTAGCAGATGGGCGAATGGATGTTTAGGATAATATGTTTCAAATATGTATGATATAACCACTTACATTCACACCTGACCACTCTGACGGGATTCTGATGGGTTGCCAGATTTTCCGTATTTGTGTTTCCGTAGTGTAGTGGTTATCACGTTCGCCTCACACGCGAAAGGTCCCCGGTTCAATACCGGGCGGAAACAGCAT
The DNA here is from genome assembly GCF_031168955.1 of Gadus macrocephalus. NCBI lineage: Eukaryota > Metazoa > Chordata > Actinopteri > Gadiformes > Gadidae > Gadus > Gadus macrocephalus. The sequence continues at coordinate 555,599 of NC_082387.1, read as the reverse complement.
TACTTTTTTGAGGTATACAAAGTTAATGTTTAAATTCTCCTGCTTTACTATCAAGAAGCTGTTCGTGAAGAGTCTATCTTGAACAGAACCTTCAGCAGCGTCTACTTGGCACCACGCCACCTCTTGAACCGATAGCCTCGTCATATTATTAAGTATTTAAACCAACGCGGAAAACCTGTTCATGCGGGTGCTTCTAATGACAATTTTTTCTAGGTTTTTTTTCAAACTCACAGGTTTCCGTAGTGTAGTGGTTTTCACGTTCGCCTTACACGCGAAAGGTCCCCGGTTCAAGACCGTAGTGCCGTAGTGTAGTGGTTATCACGTTCGCCTCACACGCGAAAGGTCCCCGGTTCAATACCGGGCGGAAACAGCATTACTATTTTGAGGTATACAAAGTCAATGTTTAAATTCTCCTGCTTTACTATCAAGAAGCTGTTCGTGAAGAGTCTATCTTGAACAGAACCTTCAGCAGCGTCTACTTGGCACCACGCCACCTCTTGAACCGATAGCCTCGTCATATTATTAAGTATTTAAACCAACGCGGAAAACCTGTTCATGCGGGTGCTTCTAATGACAATTTTTTCTAGGTTTTTTTTCAAACTCACAGGTTTCCGTAGTGTAGTGGTTTTCACGTTCGCCTTACACGCGAAAGGTCCCCGGTTCAAGACCGGGCGGAAACAGCATTACTTACAAATTTAATGTTTAAATTCTCCTGCTTTACTATCAAGCATCTATTCTGGAAAAGTCTGTCTGGAACAGGACCTTCAGCAGTGACGACTGGGCACCACGTCACCTCTTAAACCGATAGCCTCATCATATTATTAAGTGTTTAAACCTGTGCTGAAAACCTGTTCATGCGGGAGCTTCCGATAACAAAATTATCTAGGGTTTTGCTCAATTAAACCGGTTTCCTTAGTATAGTGGTTATTACGTACGCCTGACATGCAAAAGGTCACCGGTTCGAAACCGAGCGGAAACAGTTTCATTGTTTTGAGATATACAAAGTTAATGTTTAAATTCTCCTGCTTTACTATCAAGCATCTATTCTGGAAAAGTCTGTCTGGAACAGGACCTTCAGCAGCGTCTACTTGGCACCCCGCCACCTCTTCAACCGATAGCCTCGTCATATTATTAAGTGTTTAAACCTGCGCTGAAAACCTGTTAATGCGGGAGCTTCTCCTGACAACATTTTCCAGGGTTTTGGTCAAACTAACTGGTTTCCGTAGTGTAGTGGTTATCACGTTCGCCTAACACGCGAAAGGTCCCCGGTTCGAGACCGGGCGGAAACATGGCGATAGTATTTGTGGTTCGAGACCGGGCGGAAACATGGCGATAGTATTTGTGTTTAGCGCTCGTAGTTGAGAGCATAGACTGTATGAAAGTTAAACTCAAACTCTAGTTGTGAGAAGTTCTTAGAAGTGTCTGGGTGTCAACCTCCTTTCCTGATTTGCCTAGCGTTACTGAATCTTCTACGTGCACCTCTCCAGCATGGACTTCTGTGGTAACCGTCTCATCCTGGATCGTCTAGCATGCAATGCACGGTTCGTTGGCATGTCGTGGCGGGCTTTGGCCGCAGTCGTTACGACTTTACAATTGAGGCCTAGCGTGCTGGCATTGTTCACCGCTGTAGCAGATGGGCGAATGGATGTTTGGGATAATATGTTTCAAATATGTATGATATAACCACTTACATTCACACCTGACCACTCTGACGGGATTCTGATGGGTTGCCAGATTATCCGTATATGTGTTTCCGTAGTGTAGTGGTTATCACGTTCGCCTCACACGCGAAAGGTCCCCGGTTCGAAACCGGGCGGAAACAGCATTACTTTTTTGAGGTATACAAAGTTAATGTTTAAATTCTCCTGCTTTACTATCAAGAAGCTGTTCGTGAAGAGTCTATCTTGAACAGAACCTTCAGCAGCGTCTACTTGGCACCACGCCACCTCTTGAACCGATAGCCTCGTCATATTATTAAGTATTTAAACCAACGCGGAAAACCTGTTCATGCGGGTGCTTCTAATGACAATTTTTTCTAGGTTTTTTTTCAAACTCACAGGTTTCCGTAGTGTAGTGGTTTTCACGTTCGCCTTACACGCGAAAGGTCCCCGGTTCAAGACCAGGCGGAAACAGCATTACTTACAAATTTAATGTTTAAATTCTCCTGCTTTACTATCAAGCATCTATTCTGGAAAAGTCTGTCTGGAACAGGACCTTCAGCAGTGACGACTGGGCACCACGTCACCTCTTAAACCGATAGCCTCATCATATTATTAAGTGTTTAAACCTGTGCTGAAAACCTGTTCATGCGGGAGCTTCCGATAACAAAATTATCTAGGGTTTTGCTCAATTAAACCGGTTTCCTTAGTATAGTGGTTATTACGTACGCCTGACATGCAAAAGGTCACCGGTTCGAAACCGAGCGGAAACAGTTTCATTGTTTTGAGATATACAAAGTTAATGTTTAAATTCTCCTGCTTTACTATCAAGCATCTATTCTGGAAAAGTCTGTCTGGAACAGGACCTTCAGCAGCGTCTACTTGGCACCCCGCCACCTCTTCAACCGATAGCCTCGTCATATTATTAAGTGTTTAAACCTGCGCTGAAAACCTGTTAATGCGGGAGCTTCTCCTGACAACATTTTCCAGGGTTTTGGTCAAACTAACTGGTTTCCGTAGTGTAGTGGTTATCACGTTCGCCTAACACGCGAAAGGTCCCCGGTTCGAGACCGGGCGGAAACATGGCGATAGTATTTGTGGTTCGAGACCGGGCGGAAACATGGCGATAGTATTTGTGTTTAGCGCTCGTAGTTGAGAGCATAGACTGTATGAAAGTTAAACTCAAACTCTAGTTGTGAGAAGTTCTTAGAAGTGTCTGGGTGTCAACCTCCTTTCCTGATTTGACTAGCGTTACTGAATCTTCTACGTGCACCTCTCCAGCATGGACTTCTGTGGTAACCGTCTCATCCTGGATCGTCTAGCATGCAATGCACGGTTCGTCGGCCATTGGCATGTCGTGGCGGGCTTTGGCCGCAGTCGTTACGACTTTACAATTGAGGCCTAGCGTGCTGGCATTGTTCACCGCTGTAGCAGATGGGCGAATGGATGTTTGGGATAATATGTTTCAAATATGTATGATATAACCACTTACATTCACACCTGACCACTCTGACGGGATTCTGATGGGTTGCCAGATTATCCGTATATGTGTTTCCGTAGTGTAGTGGTTATCACGTTCGCCTCACACGCGAAAGGTCCCCGGTTCGAAACCGGGCGGAAACAGCATTACTTTTTTGAGGTATACAAAGTTAATGTTTAAATTCTCCTGCTTTACTATCAAGAAGCTGTTCGTGAAGAGTCTATCTTGAACAGAACCTTCAGCAGCGTCTACTTGGCACCACGCCACCTCTTGAACCGATAGCCTCGTCATATTATTAAGTATTTAAACCAACGCGGAAAACCTGTTCATGCGGGTGCTTCTAATGACAATTTTTTCTAGGTTTTTTTTCAAACTCACAGGTTTCCGTAGTGTAGTGGTTATCACGTTCGCCTTACACGCGAATGGTCCCCGGTTCAAGACCGGGCGGAAACAGCATTACTTACAAATTTAATGTTTAAATTCTCCTGCTTTACTATCAAGCATCTATTCTGGAAAAGTCTGTCTGGAACAGGACCTTCAGCAGTGACGACTGGGCACCACGTCACCTCTTAAACCGATAGCCTCATCATATTATTAAGTGTTTAAACCTGTGCTGAAAACCTGTTCATGCGGGAGCTTCCGATAACAAAATTATCTAGGGTTTTGCTCAATTAAACCGGTTTCCTTAGTATAGTGGTTATTACGTACGCCTGACATGCAAAAGGTCACCGGTTCGAAACCGAGCGGAAACAGTTTCATTGTTCTGAGATATACAAAGTTAATGTTTAAATTCTCCTGCTTTACTATCAAGCATCTATTCTGGAAAAGTCTGTCTGGAACAGGACCTTCAGCAGCGTCTACTTGGCACCCCGCCACCTCTTCAACCGATAGCCTCGTCATATTATTAAGTGTTTAAACCTGCGCTGAAAACCTGTTAATGCGGGAGCTTCTGCTGACAACATTTTCCAGGGTTTTGGTCAAACTAACTGGTTTCCGTAGTGTAGTGGTTATCACGTTCGCCTAACACGCGATAGGTCCCCGGTTCGAGACCGGGCGGAAACATGGTGATAGTATTTGTGTTTAGCGCTCGTAGTTGAGAGCATAGACTGTATGAAAGTTAAACTCAAACTCTAGTTGCGAGAAGTTCTTAGAAGTGTCTGGGTGTCAACCTCCTTTCCTGATTTGCCTAGCGTTACTGAATCTTCTACGTGCACCTCTCCAGCATGGACTTCTGGGGTAACCGTCTCATCCTGGATCGTCTAGCATGCAATGCACGGTTCGTAGGCCATTGGCATGTCGTGGCGGGCTTTGGCCGCAGTCGTTACGACTTTACAATTGAGGCCTAGCGTGCTGGCATTGTTCACCGCTGTAGCAGATGGGCGAATGGATGTTTAGGATAATATGTTTCAAATATGTATGATATAACCACTTACATTCACACCTGACCACTCTGACGGGATTCTGATGGGTTGCCAGATTATCCGTATATGTGTTTCCGTAGTGTAGTGGTTATCACGTTCGCCTCACACGCGAAAGGTCCCCGGTTCGAAACCGGGCGGAAACAGCATTACTTATTTGAGGTATACAAAGTTAATGTTTAAATTCTCCTGCTTTACTATCAAGAAGCTGTTCGTGAAGAGTCTATCTTGAACAGAACCTTCAGCAGCGTCTACTTGGCACCACGCCACCTCTTGAACCGATAGCCTCGTCATATTATTAAGTATTTAAACCAACGCTGAAAACCTGTTAATGCGGGAGCTTCTGCTGACAACATTTTCCAGGGTTTTGGTCAAACTAACTGGTTTCCGTAGTGTAGTGGTTATCACGTTCGCCTAACACGCGAAAGGTCCCCGGTTCGAGACCGGGCGGAAACATGGTGATAGTATTTGTGTTTAGCGCTCGTAGTTGAGAGCATAGACTGTATGAAAGTTAAACTCAAACTCTAGTTGTGAGAAGTTCTTAGAAGTGTCTGGGTGTCAACCTCCTTTCCTGATTTGCCTAGCGTTACTGAATCTTCTACGTGCACCTCTCCAGCAAGGACTTCTGGGGTAACCGTCTCATCCTGGATCGTCTAGCATGCAATGCACGGTTCGTAGGCCATTGGCATGTCGTGGCGGGCTTTGGCCGCAGTCGTTACGACTTTACAATTGAGGCCTAGCGTGCTGGCATTGTTCACCGCTGTAGCAGATGGGCGAATGGATGTTTAGGATAATATGTTTCAAATATGAATGATATAACCACTTACATTCACACCTGACCACTCTGACGGGATTCTGATGGGTTGCCAGATTATCCGTATATGTGTTTCCGTAGTGTAGTGGTTATCACGTTCGCCTCACACGCGAAAGGTCCCCGGTTCGAGACCGGGCGGAAACATGGTGATAGTATTTGTGTTTAGCGCTCGTAGTTGAGAGCATAGACTGTATGAAAGTTAAACTCAAACTCTAGTTGTGAGAAGTTC